>NC_066584.1:45062498-45363748 GCF_024323335.1 Lathyrus oleraceus | reverse complement strand
CATTTGCATCATGAGGTCTCTTAGGGACCAAAATTTGTCTCATTACTGTTATTTAAGCCCATTCTACCGCGTCGAGATGAAGATTTCTAAACTTCACTTCTCCGGCTAGAATGACCTTAAATAGGGGCATCTGTAAGACCCCAATTTTGGCCCTAAGATCCCTCATGGCCCATAACATATCATACCATGGCCTCAAGGATCATTGCATGCCCTAGCTTCCCTCCTAGTGGGTAGGTTGCCTTGTGGTTGGTTCTTGATCACCAAGCATGTGTTGCATTTGTATATCTTTGCTTTTCATATGTTTACTAACCAAAAAGTACAAAAAATATTGTCAGTTTAACCTTGTTGCTTGCAGTTGAAGCAATCATCAGCAATTAGGTCAAAATCAGTCACAGTCAGTCAAAGCAGTGGATGGTGGCCATTCTTGCAGAATTTGGGCACCATGATCAATAATCAAGAGTTCATATAACTTGGGACATCATTTGAAGTCAAGTTCTCAAGGAATTAGGGTTTGGAATTCATCAGAAGTGGTTCAATCATGCAAAACCCTAGAAAAGTCAACAGAAAGTCAAACTTGGTCAACTGTAGGTTTAATCAGTGATTTGATGGATGGAATTGATTTGAAGGAGCTCATTCATGTCTATACAAGCCTCATATATCATGTCAAATCTCATCATGGAAGAATTTGAAGTCAGACAGAAAATTTCCAGAAATAGAAAGTTGACCTGTAATTTTAACTGCCAAAAATGGAAACTTCTTGATCTTAAACTTGCATCATGATACAAGCTTCAAATGAATTTTTGCCCAACATGAAAGTTGAAGATCTTGTTCTCCCATTTCCAAAAAGTCCAAGAACACTCAAATCCCATGAATGGTTGGCAAGATATGATCAATTCATTTTCACAAAATCATGAACTTCAAAAGGCCATATCTCATGAACCATTTGGCCAAATTTGATGGGGTTTTTTCCTACAAGCTCTATTTGTTCCCCTCTTTCCAAAAATGCATTCCTCATTCATCAAAACCTCACCATGCAAAATGCCATTTTTGGACTTGACTTTATTAAATTCAAGTGAGTTGCAAAAGTGACTTTTTGAATTAAATATCTTTAGACATTTTGGCCATTTGGGTTCTGTTTAGAAGGTCATTTGCAGCCTGTTTTGAAGCCCAAATTCGTGCACCAGCCACTACACCTCCACACATGAACCAAAACCACCAATTAGCAAAACTTACCATTTAATCAAACTGTGTTTAGTTCTTAATAATGCAACCTTAAACAGAGGTATTTAACCTTATTTGCTGTCCATTTCCAACCCTAGAGAGAAGCAGCAGCCTTTACAGAACAAAAAAAAACCTTCATTCTCTCTAAACTTGCAATTTCACGATTTACATTTTTCTGCACAAAACTCCCAAAACACCACGAGCCATCTTCATTGTTTCTTCAATTGGACATCATTTGGAAGTGTTTTCGAGCAGCAAACTCCACCTGTGCAGCACCTTTCATGTTCTGTTTCCTTCATGGACCTTCAATGGTGAATCGAGATTTGAAAGTTTTCAGGCATCATTAAGCTAACCTACCTCAAGTATCCATCATTCCACAGCATAAGGAACGTCTGTTTGAGCTTGCATCTCCAAAACAACTACTGATTCGCCATTTGCTTCAAATCCAAGTAAAATTTCGACTCTTTTTTTTCTCCAATCCATGCTATGTTTATGGTAGAATATTCATTGCTGAGTCCATTGCAACTTGTCTTATTTGAATTGGTTAACTATGCTGTGAGAAATCTGGATTTACATTTTTGTGCTCAAACTTGTTTTCAATCGATTTGCTTCGATGATGATGATTTACTGAAAACCATGCTTGGATTATGCTTGTGTTTGCTTCATTGGTTCGATTGGTATACATATCTTTGATTTCTGGGCACTTTGATTTTCATGATTATTTGTTGATGATGAAGCTATGTTGTTCATGCTAAAACCTTAGAAGAACCCAGAAATTCACATGAAACCATGTTTGATTAGTTGCTGTTTGATGTTGCACGAATGTCATTGCCATGCTGTTTGAATATTTCTGTTTGAATTTCGTTTTGTGGTGATAACATGAAATGCCCTGCTGCTGCTAAAACCCTAAGTTGCCAAAACCCTAATCACTTGCCCAGAACATGAAATCGTGAATGCTATTGGTTGTTGTTGTTGGATCTGCTGCATGAGTACTGTTTCATTAAGCCACTAGCCAATCACAACATTTTATTTCGTGGCTTAAAACGCAGCGTTTTGTTTAATGATGCATATAATCACAAAAATGCCACTCGGTCAACTTAGTTTGACCTATCATCCATATCCTTTGTTCATGTTTATTCCAAATTGTTCATCAACTTCTAAAAATCATTTCTCATTCATTTCAACTCCAAAATTCATGAAATTTTTTCCATCATGATCACATGAATGTCTACTATTTTATCATGATTTTTGCTGAATTTTTGGTTGGCTGGATTTTAAATGGTATTAGGTTTCTTGACATGTATGCACATTTTACACCTTTTGCCAAAACCATTGTGAAATTGCGATGATGTATCCAATGCCCCTGAAATTTTTTGTGGTCAATCTACACTCATTCATGTTTGTTTTGATGTAGAGTTCCTGAATTTATCATATGTGGTTTGTGAGATATGAATTTTTGAAGTAGGGTGTGACAATTTGTGTCACACCAATGATATGCAATTTCATGATTTTTGTTCACATGCTTCCTGGCTTCCAATTAATGTGAAATTTTTCATGAACCTTCTCTTCTATGTCTAGTTCACTTGTGAATTTTCCTGGAATTAATTATGCCATTTCCAAATTGTTTGAGATTTTATCCCCTGTTTGACCAAAATGTTGACTTGTGTGATACATCTTGCCATTTCCTTTGTGAAATTCTCATATCTTATTGGTTGATCATGAAATTTTACATGTGCATACTAGACATCTTGAGCTTTGCATTGGTGTTGATCCCATCCATTTCTCATCTGTTTTCATTTAGTTATGATTTTTTGAAGTTGATACATGAATGTTTGACTTCTTTGTGCATACTTGAAATTGTTTTGACTTCCTGATTTTAATTGACCATCTTCCCATGATCCAATTGAGCTGAAAATTTGTATGAATGTCATGTTATGGATTGTGATTGACCCTGAATTATTTGATAATTTTTGGAATTGGTTATGATTGGTTTTGAGCTAAGTCTTTCTGTTGACTTCTTTGTGCATGCTTGAAATTTGCTTTGACCTCATGATTTTCATTGACTGCCTTCCACTTGTCCAATTGTGATGAAATTTTACATGCTTACCATGCTAGGTGTTAGGATTGATCATGATTTATTTTGTGATTTTTGAAAATGTTTGAGTTGACTTTTAATGCAAGTCTTTCTGTTGACTTCTATGTGCACCAATTTGCCATGCTTTGCCTTCCTTTGCTTATGAAATCATGATGATGAATGATATGCATGTGGGACCATTTGAGTTTGCTTCTTGATTGTTTAAACTTGATTTTGGTTGACTATCCCTTGCTGTTTTGACTTTCTCATCTCATTTTGACCCTAGGCTTGTCCTAGTGGTCTTGTTGCTTATGTTTGAGCTCATTGTTTCAGGTTAAGCACAAATGCTTCAAAGAGAACAATCCAATTTGTTTGAGCTTGATTGTTTATCGTGTGTTAACCTCTTTGTTTTGTAGGTTGCTTGGCTCATAAGCCTTGTGCCTCGTGCTTTGCACATTTGCTTATCTGTTTTGACTACTTCATTTTGCTTTGACTGTTGAACTGTGTACTGATTTGTTTGATCATTTCAGGTACCCTTTAGTTGCTTAGAATTTGCTTTGCTTTGCTATTTAGCAATTTGCTTTGAGGTATATTCCTTATCTTCATGTAGTCTGGAGACCCGACCTGTTATTTGGCCGGGCAAACTGTCTGAAGTCCTCCTTAAGAGGCAATGCTTGTGTGTGTTTATATTTGTCCCAAGCAGGAAAAGTCCTTCAAGTAAGGCAATTGGTAGATCAAAGGGATAAGTAGCCTATCCCCTACTATTCTGTGAGTCTTCTCCTTGCTCCCATTACATGGTTGTAGCATTGAGATCCAAGCCCAAGATCAATCGAGTCAATAATATGTGGAGAGAGTTCCTACTTTCTGAACTCCCACACTTTCTGATATGCTCTCCCTGATTAGGGATAAGAGCAATGAGGCACACCCCTCATCTCCTTTCATCTGCTTCACCTTAGCCTCTCAATGGTAAGGTTAAGAGCAAATCTTTTACCCTATTCCAGTTGGCCTCAGTGCCTAACCCTCTTGTGTGAGCCTCCTTGTTTGGCTATAGAGTGTGCTGTTTGATATTGATTGATTGATTGATTACTTCATATGCACATGTCTGATTGTATGCTCTATGCATTTATCATCATTTATTGCTCATCAATGCATAATCATCTCATTTGTCTTTGTGACTTATCATTGTTGTTTACCCATTGAGGACAATTGTAAGACCATTCATTGGCCATTGCTCCTATGATATGGAAGTGAGTATAAGACCATCACCTTGGCCACTCATCTTATCTTTGCTTGATGCATTTGCTTGTATGTGAGGTTGCAATTGTAAGTCCCTGTAAGTTGGCATTTGCTTTCCTATGATCATAAGTTGGTTTGTTTGTTTATATGTGAGGTTGCAATTGTAAGTCCCTGTAAGTTGGCATTTGCTTTCCTATGATCATGTGTTGCTTTTGTTCTTGTATGTGAGGATCCATTGTAAGTCCCTGTAATGTGGCATTGGTTTTCCTGTGATCATATGTGGAGTTAACCTAAGTCCAGATAGATTGGCAGTTGACTTCCATATTTCATCTTTGTTTTCTTTTGAGGAGATTAGTGTAAGTCCATTGAGTGGCATCTGATATCCATTTCTGTTTTAGGAGACTGGTGTAAATCCATCTATTGGTATCCGGTATCCACCTTTTATTTCTTTGTTTGAGGAGATTAGTGTAAGTCCATTGAGTGGCATCTGATATCCAGTTTTATTTTAGGAGATTGGTATAAGCCCAGTGATTGGCATCCGATATCCGCTTTTGTTGACTTTCTTGTTTGTTTATTATTATCCATTGCTATTCCAAAGGACACACTTGAATCATCTCCCATATGATTTCAAGAAGTGAACCTTCTAAGAAGTTTTACAATCCATTTCCACCCATTCATCCTCATTGTGTCCTAAACCTTTTCACACATTGATTTCAAACTTGACATAGATATTGTGCAAACATCTTCATGTTTTCAAACTAAAAACCTGGACCCCAAGTCCTTGACTTTTTCAAACTCCATTTCATAACACTTCTCTTGAATCAATCTTAATCATACTTTGACTCCATTTTCATAATCACAATCAATTAACTTCACTCATTCACTTGTTTTGGCTTTGTCCATTGTTAATCTTTTCATGCATTAGCCATAGGTTTCAATTATCTTTGTGGTTGATGTAAATCTTGCCTATCCTTAGTGAGTCGACAGTAAGACTTCCGTACTGAAAACAGGGCTAACCCCTCTAGTACGTCGAAGCTATCCTCGCATGGTGGATGTTGGTTTTGGTCGAGTGTTCTCCCATTGATAATGAAAAGTCTCAGTGCTATTGTTTAAAACTGAATCCACCAACTTTTGGAAATCTTTTAGCCGAACTACGGCGTTTTGATCCTTACCTTTGATGGAAGGTACGTAGGCAGCGGGTTCATCCGTTCAAACCCAATAAAAATTGTATATTCTTTTCTCATCATCCCAATCATGTTTGCACAATACTTATGTCATAACAAATAACAATTTAATACAACAAGTGTGAAAAGGGCTCCCTAGGAGTACCTAGGACGTGATGGGTGCCTAACACCTTCCCATTGCGTAATTTACCCCTTACCCAGAATCTCTGATCTTTTTATTAGTTTTCTACGTGTAAAACTTCTTAGGCTTTTGTTCGCTTTTTAGCCAATCCTTTGGATAAATAAAAGTGCGGTGGCGACTCGAAATTTCATTGTATGCCTTGCTTATGGTTTAATCGATAAATCATATAGTGACGAATACATCGCTACAGCTTGGAGAGGGTTCCTTCTTCCCAAGAGATTGTTGATCTGTTGCATATAGATGAATCTGTTATTGGTGCTCATATGACTACCAAAGGTGGAATTCAAGGTCTCCCATCTGATTTCCTCATTGCTCAAGCTACTTATTTTGGGAAGGCCATGAGTGAGGACGCCTTTGAAGCCATATTTGTACTTCTCATCTATGGGGTAGTGTTATTCCCCAACATCGATAACTTTATGGATGTGAATGCTATTAGGATTTCTCTACTCTTAATCCCGTTCAGACTCTGTTGGGTGACACTTATTTCTCTTTGCATATGAGGAATGCAAAGGGTGGTGGTACCATTGTGTGCTGTTTGCCTCTGTTGTACAAGTGGTTTATTTCGCACTTGCCACAGACGCTCGCCTTCAAGGAGAACAAAGGATATCTACGGTGGTCCATGAGACTTATGTCTCTAACTAATGATGATATCTTTTGGTATAACCGTGTATATGATGGTGTGCAGATTATTGACTCTTGTGGTGAACTCTCCAATGTGCCTCTTCTTGGTACATGTGGTGGGATTAACTACAACCCTATTTTGGCACGCCGTCAGCTTGGGTTCCCCTTAAAGGATAAACCTAATAACATTTTGTTAGAAGGTGTGTTCTTTCAAGAGGGTAAAGATCCCCAAAACTTGAAGGGCAGGATGGTCCGCGCCCGGTGCAAGATTCATAGGAAGGGAAGGAAAGAGCTTGGTCCGAAGAATTGTATTGCTTTGGAACCCTACACCTTGTGGGTGAGGAAGAGAGCTTCTGAGTACCGCATGCCCTATGATTACCCGAGACCTACACCTATGGTTATGGTTGGGCCTTCAACCCTCCCTAACCAAGGAGTAGAGGAGTTGAGAGATGAAGACCGTTCGCGTGCTTGGGTCCGTGAGCGAGAGGAGCTACTTCAACAACTCAGAGATAAGGATGCGTTGATAGAATTTCTGGAGCATCAGGTTATCGACGAGCCTGATGATGTGGTTACTTCTCTTCTTCCTCAGTCATCCAAGTTTTGGAAGAGGAAGTATGATCGACTCGCCAAGGAGAAGCTAGATATGGAGGAAGCCTATGAGAGAGAGGTGAAGAGGCTTCGTGCAGCTTATCTTCCAGTCTCGAGAGCTTTAGACGGTTGCTTCTAGGGTTCCATAGGATGTTCATTTTCCTTCTCTCTTGTATTGTATTTGGTTACCAAGACTGTACTTCTTTGGTGTAAAATTTTTTCCAGATATTATTGATATGAATATTCCATTATATGTCTAAAAGATTAATATTTTCCAAATATTTGCAAATAGATCTCTAAAAGTTCCTTTGAATAAAAATAAAATCATATGCGCAAGCATTGCATGCATCATGTGCATAAGCAGGTTTTGCTCAGGGCTTCTTGATCAGTGGTCTAACTCTGTGTTCTTCATTTATTTTGAAGACAAGCTAACGCACCGGTACTACACCAGAGCCAACTCTTCAAAGCTAATGGATCACCTCGAGCAAGAAAACAGAGAACTCAAGGAGGAAGTGGCTAGGTTGACTGCCCTAATGGAGTCATTCCTGGCCGCCCAAAGCCAGTCTTCTCAAACGCCTTTAACTCCTCCCCAGAGGACGGTCATTTCAGAGATAACTTCCTCTACCGTGCCTGCTGCCAGTGCTCATTTTGCTCCGTCTGCTATGCCAGCCGGGTTTCCCTAGGGGATGCCCGCTAATTTTGTTCTAGAGGGTCTCGCCCCTACTTTTGCTTCTCTGCCGGCATCTAGCCCGGTCCTTGCTGTGCCACCTCCAGTTGTGCATACTTTGCCGAGAGTTGATGACGCCATTTATCACTCTGAGCCGTCTGAGGGCCCAAACGTGTACAAGAAAATGGACGCTATGAACGATCAATTCCTTGAGCTGCGCAAACTGAAAACTCTTAGAGGAAAAGACCTCTTTGGCAAATCTGCTGCTGAGCTGTGCCTCGTGCCAAACATCAAGATTCCTATCAAGTTCAAAGTACCTGACTTTGAAAAGTACAAAGGAAACACTTGCCCGCTCAGCCATCTTGTGATGTACGCACGCAAGATGTCAACTCAAACTGACAACGATCAAGTTCTCATCCACTATTTCCAGGACAACCTGTCCGGTGCCGCATTGAGATGGTATATGGGCTTGGATAGTGTGAGTATTCGCTCCTTCAATGACCTTGGTGAAGCTTTCATCAAGCAGTACAACTACAACGTTGATATGGCTCCCGATATGGACCAACTGAGGGTCATGTCCCAGAAGGACAAGGAAACATTCAAGGAGTACGCCAAGAGGTGGCGTGAATTGGCTGCATAGATTGTGCCCCCGCTCGAAGAGAAAGAAATGACGAAGATCTTTCTGAAGACTTTAAGCTCTTTCTACTACGAGAGGATGATCGCTAGTGCTCCCTCTGACTTCACCGAGATGGTGAACATGGGGATGCGACTAGAGGAAGAAGTCAGGGAAGGACGCCTGACCAGAGAAGAAGGCTCTTCTGCCAAACTTTATGGGGCGTTTGCCAAGAAGAAAGATGGAGAAGCAGATGCCGTGTATTCCCATATTAAACAACGAAGACCCTCCGTGAAGAGGAAGACTGTGCGTCCCGCCAGTAACCAGCACCAGGTGGCTCATATAGCACCTGCCTTCAGGGAAAATCAACATTATCAGCATCAGAACCAGCAACACCAACAATATCAACAGCAACAGCATTGTCCGCAGTAGCAGGCCTACCAGCCTCGAAACAACAGTAATACCAGCACTAGCTATGATAGGAAGAGGGTCACTTTTGATCCAATTCCAATAACTTATGCAGAGTTATATCCTTCATTGATTGAAAGGGAGCTGATTACTCCACGTGACCCACCTGCTGTACCGACCAACCCTCAGTGGTGGTACAAGCCCGAGCTTCACTTTGTTTATCATTCCGGTGCTCCCGGACATGATGTGGAGAACTGTTATCCTCTCAAGACCAAGGTGCAGGATCTTGTGAGAAGCGGTATATTGTTTTTTGAGGACGTAGGTCCTAATGTTAAGAAGAACCCATTGTCCGAGCATGGGAAGGCTGCAGTTAACATGGTCCAGGGTTGCCCTGGCAAGTACAAGGTCTGATATGTCAGCCATATCAGACAATATTTGGTCGAGATGCATAGACTGTTATGTGGATACAGTCATTATGAGCATGACCATGAAAACTGCCGTGTATGCACTGTCAATGAGAGAGGATGTCGCCAAGTCAGGAAAGATATCTAAGAAATGTTGGATCAGGGTGTGATCGAGATACTTCAGAATCGTGATGAGCATGAAGTGAATGTTATATCCCCTGTGTTCAGAATACCTGAACCTATTGTTGTTAGATATGATGGTAGCAAGAAGAAGGTTTCCCCTACTCTCGTTATTAAACCAGCAAGCCACGTGCCTTACACTTCAGACAGAGTTTTTCCCTACAGATATAATGCAGTTGCATTAGAAGATGGGAAGGAGGTGCCTTTGCCCTCCACTTCTGTGACGAGTATCTCTGACGTCAGTGGTTTGACCTACAGCGGCCGTGTTTTTTCGGCGCCGCCGAAACCCCATGAATACGTCTTGAGAAGAAGAACTGATGTCGTTGATAATGCTTCCCGTCTTGTGGGGACTTCTTCTTCTTCTCCGAATTTGGCACTTGTTGTTGATAAACCTGCCGCTGTTGCTAGAGCTCCTGTCCCTGTTGGCCAGAATGGCATATTGAAAGAGGACTGTGATGAGATGCTGAGGCTCATCAAGAAGAGCGAATATAATGTTGTAGATCAGCAGCTACAAACTCCATCAAAGATATATGTGTTGTCTTTGTTGATGAACTCCGAGCCACACCGTGAAGCTTTGCAGAGGGTGTTGGACGTGGCATACGTGGATCACGATGTCACAATAGAACAGTTTGATAGCATTGTTGCAAACATTACTGCTTGTAACAATATGAGCTTTTGCGGCGATGATCTTCCCAAGGAGGGAAAAGACCACAATTTGGCTCTACACATTTCCATGAATTGCAAGGATGATGCCTTGTCTAATGTGCTGGTTGTAAGACCCCAATTTTGGCCCTAAGATCCCCCATGGAATCATAACATTGCATTTGCATAGCCTCAAGGATCATAAGCATCTTGGTTCCCTTTGCCTTTGGGTGGGACTCGTTGTGATTGGTTCGAGATCACCAAGCATGCTTGGATTATATATCATTGTTTCTATTATTTTTGTTTACTAACCAAAAGCACAAAAATGTGTCACTAACATATTTTGTTTGAAGCTTGAGTATCATCCAAGACACTTTGTGGATTCTATTCGGGTGACCAGTCAATACAAGGGAATGACGTGGGTTACTTCCAACGTGTTCCAATGGGATCTATTCATCATTCAGAATGCTAATCTTGAAAGAGTAAAAATCTGTTTCTGAGCTGTCATGCTCGCTAGGCGAGCAACATGGTTCGCTAAGCGAACTGAACTGTCATGCTCGCTAGGCGAGCAGATCCTTCGCTTGGCGAAGAGCACGCGTTTTCAGAAAATAACAGAAAGTTTTGGGCTTGAGTTGCCCTCAGTTGAGACCACTAAGCCAGGAAATCAGTTATAAATACTAGAGTTTTCATTGAAACAAGGCGGGAACAGAAAGAGTAGAAAAAGGGAGAGAAGGAGAGAGGCGAACTAATCTGCAGCAACCTCCAGGCAGCTCTGAGAAGTTCACTCTGACTCACACACTTTTTCACCTCCGCCTCACGTAAACCCTGACATTGCCTTGCAAACCCAGCTGTGCCATTCGATTTTTATCGGTCTCCCTAATCAGGTTTGTCCTTATTCCCATTACTTTCAATTTGAATGCTCTGAATGTATGAGGTATCGTTCAGTTTTCCCCCGGGTTTAGATATGCATGAATGTGTAAACAATACCTTGAATGTTTAACCATTTTGTTTCCGAGATGGATGCCATAGGGTTTGAGGTTTTTGAGATCGTACTGTTATCCATGAAGAACCCAAAACCCGCAGGCGCTCGCTAGCACCTTCGCTAGGCGAGCACGCGATGAAGCTTCGCTAAGCTTTCGCTAAGCTTTCGCTAGGCGACGCAGCAGCGATCGCGACAGCATTTGTTTTTTCTGTTTGCTCTGATCTGTTTTGTGTTCGTCATTGTTTTTCTCCCGATTCCATCCTGTTACTCTAACCTTTTTGTTGAGTTTTTGTGAGGACTCACGTGACTCTTGCAGAGATGGCTTGCTTGGTATTCCACTTTATTTGTGGGATATCGCCTGGAGGTTTATTCTGATCATCTGTACTGACCTGCCCTCCGTTGGCGTGTTTACCTTATGCATGTTTGTTTTGTATTCCCTTGTTGCAGGTCTAGTAAGGTAGCGCGGTTCCCTGGCCTAGGACTGCCCTTTTGCAGAAGCATCCCTAAAACCCAAACCAACTCATTGATTTTTCTTCTCCTAAGAACACGTTTACTCCTTCTACTACAGGCGAGTAAGTCTCCAAAGGTCGAGCATCCGATAGATTGCGTAGTAACGTCGTTCGCCCAAAACCCTTAACCCGTAGTTAGTCGAACTACGTTTTGCTCTAATTGTCATCCCAGATGAGATACGTAGGCATAAGACGCGATGTCTTAGCGAGCACACTAACCCCTAACCCATAGGTAGCCGAGCTACGAAGACTCTGATTCTCAGATTCAGATGAGATACGTATGCAGTGGATGCGACATCCGTGCGAGTCATTTTCTTTTGACCCTTCCTCTAGTAAGTAGTATATTAGATAAACATACACGCTTTTCTCATCCCTTCAATCATGTTTGCACAAATAAATTTTCACAAAAAAACAACAACTTTTGCAACAAATGTGAAAAGGGCTCCCTAGGAGTACCTAGGATGCTTTGGGTGCCTAACACCTTCCCATTGCATAACCAACCCCCTTACCTAGATCTCTGACATTTTTACTAGTTTTTGATTCGATAAAACTTTTAGGTTTTTGTTCGCTTTCTAACCATTCCTTTGGATAAATAGAAGTGCGGTGGCGACTCGACTTGTACGATTTACCTTAGATTTAGTCAATATCTCTAATGGTAACGAATACCCCGCTACAGGAAAGTGGCGACTCTGCTGGGGACTGAAATTTGCCTAGTGGGTTTTGCCTACTTTTGATTTTTGTTGTATTATATTGTATATTTGTTTTGTGACACATTTTTGTGCAATTTGGGATTACTGTATTGTATGTAATGATTGATTTGCTTGAATATTAATTCCTTGTGTGCTTGGTGATCTTTGTGAGATGATTTCTATACCCGAACTCGAGTGCACCTAGGATAGGAGAATGGCATAGTCTTGTCGACTTGTGTGGAGTTATTCCTTAGCAAGTTGACTTGCAAGCCCATTCACTTGGTGGAGGTCATGTTGGGATCAATAATGTCACACAAGTAGTTGTGGTTAGACATTACTTTTTCCAATATAGACCTTAGAAGCCAAGGACCTTAGTTTACCAAACCCATCTTGGCCTATTCGTAGGATGTAGTGCGAAAGTCGTTCAAGTGTAAGATTTGATACGATTGTTACGCGATACTACACTCATAAGAGTCTCTCTTAAGAATATTTTTGGAATACGAGTAGTCGTTTCTCCGATAATATCCAAAAGATGGGATGATGACTATGGGAACCTTTTGTAGAACTTGTTTGGCAGGTTTAAACCTTAGTACACTCCCTTTGGGTGGTTCTTAACCTAAACTCCATGCTCGTGACTTGCAACAAACCCTTGATTCATGGTTGATCCGTTCTCGTATATCCTTAATATCAATGGAACTTGGGTGTTGATAAGGTGTAAACCATAATCCACCAAAATGGATGGTTGATATTAAGGATAGCATGATCCATCCCATGACCTTTGTTTGGTGTGCTTTGCTTGATCCTTGAGTGTGATTGTTGCATTCATGCATTCATGCACCCATTTGCATTCATATCATCAAAATAATGAGAAAATTTTTCAAGGAACTTAAGAGGTCTATTTGCAAATTTTCAGACATGGAAAGACAAAGAAGGAATACAAAGAAGTATAGTTTCAGACAACCGGACTTGAAAGAGTTAAGGAATCTGACATCCTATGTATTGGACCCCTTGGGTTTCAAAGCTCGTTTTGGGAAGCTTCTTCCTCTTCTGACTACTCAGGTGGATGAAGGATTGATGAGAGTATTGGTGCAGTTTTATGATCCTTTGTACCGTTGCTTCACGTTTCCTGACTTTCAGCTTTTACCTACACTTGAGGAGTATGCCTATCTTGTGGGTATACCTATTCTGGATCAGTTGCCGTTCAGTGGCTTGGAAAGGGTTCCTACTTCTCAAGAGATAGCAGACATGTTACATATAGATGAATCTCTGGTTGATGCTCATATGACTACCAAAGGGGGAATTCAAGGTCTCCCTTGTGAGTTCCTCATTGCTCAAGCTACTATGTATGGGAAGGCCATGAGTGAGGACGCCTTTGAGGCCATATTTGTACTTCTCATTTATGGGCTAGTGTTATTCCCCAACATTGACAAGTTTGTGGATGTGAACGCTATTAGGATTTTCTCTACTCTTAATCCCATTCCGACTCTGTTGGGCGATAGCTATTTCTCTTTGCATATGAGGAATGCAAAGGGTGGTGGCACCATTGTGTGTTGTTTGCCTCTGTTGTATAAGTGGTTTATTTCTCACTTACCTCAGACGGTCGCTTTCAAGGAGAACAAGGAATGTCTACGGTGGTCCACGAGACTTATGTCTCTCACTAATGATGATATCTCTTGGTATAACCGTGTGTATGATGGTGTGCAGATTATTGACTCTTGTGGCGAATTCTCCAATGTACCTCTTCTTGATACATGTGGTGGGATTAACTACAATCCTGTTTTGGCACGTCGGCAACTTGGGTTCCCCCTAAAGGATAAACCCAATAACATTCTGTTAGAAGGTTTATTCTTTCAGGAGGGTAAAGATCCCCAAGGCTTGAAAGCTAGGATGGTCCGCGCTTGGCGCAAGATTCATAGGAAAGGAAGGAAAGAATTGGGTCCTAAGAATTGCATCGCTTGGGAGCCTTACACTGTTTTGGTTAGGAAGAGGGCGTCTGAGTATCTCATGCCGTACGAGTATTCGAAACCTACACCTATGATTATGGTTGGGCCTTCAACCCTCCCTAATCAAGGAGTAGAGAAGTTGAGAGACGAAGATCGTTCACGTGCCTGGATCCGTGAACGTGAAGAGTTGCTTCAGCAGATTAAGAGAAGGATGCGTTGATTGAGTTTCTTGAGCATCAGGTTATTGATGACCCTGATGATGTATGGACTTCTCTACTTCCTCAGTCTTCTAAGTTCTGGAAGAGGAAGTATGATCGACTCGCCAAAGAGAAGGCAGATATGGAGGCAGCCTACGAGAGGGAGGTGAAGAGGCTTCACGCGTCTTATCTTCCTGTGTCCCGAGCTTTAGATGATTGTTTCTAGGGATCCATAGGATGATTATTTTCCTTTTCTCTTGTATATGATTGACAATGTTGCACTTCTTTTCCATGATATTATTTGATGAGATATTTCCATATGTGATAAAATGCTTAATGCTTCCAAAATTTGCAAATAAAACTCTAAAGTTCCTTTGAAATAAAAAACAAATCATATGCACAAGCATTGCATGCATCATATGCACAAGTAGGTTTTGTTTCCAGTCCCTTGCCCTGTGGTCTAACTCTGTGTCCTTCATTCATTTTGAAGACAAGTTGACTCACCGGTACTACACTAGAGCCAACATTTCAAGACTGATGCATCACTTAGAGCAAGAGAACCGCGAGCTGAAAGAGGAAGTGGCCAGATTGACTACCCTAATGGAGTCATTCATGGCTGCCCAGAGCCAGTCTTCTCCGACACCTTCAACACCTCCCCAGAGGATAGTTATCTCCGAGATTATCTCCTCTACTGTGCCCGCTGCCAGTGCACACTCTGTTCCAACATCCATGCCAACCGAGTTCCCGTGGGGGATGCCTCCCAATTTCATGCCTGAGGGTCCTGTTCCCGCCTTTGCTTCTCTGCCAGCATCTAGCCCGATCCTTGTCGTTCCTCCTCCTGTCGTGCATACTTTGCCCAGGGTAGACGACACCATCTATCATTCTGAGCCGTCTGAGGGTCCAGATGTTTATGAGAAGATGGATGCTATGAACGATCAATTTCTTGAGCTTCGCAAGGAATTGAAGACTCTCAGAGGGAAGGATCTTTTCGGCAAGTCTGCTGCCGAACTCTGCTTGGTTCCAAATGTGAAGATCCCTGTGAAATTCAAGGTCCCTGATTTGAAAAGTACAAAGGAAATACTTGTCCTCTCAGCCACCTGGTCATGTATGCCAGGAAAATGTCGACTCAAACCGATAATGATCGACTACTCATCCACTACTTTCAGGACAGTCTGTCAGGTGCCGCTTTCCGTTGGTACATGGGTTTAGACAGCGCGAACATCCGATCCTTCAATGATCTCGGCGAAGCCTTTGTCAAGCAATACAAGTACAACGTGGATATGGCTCCCGATAGAGATCAATTGAGAGCCATGTCCCAGAAGGATAAAGAAACATTTAAGGAGTACGCCCAGAGGTGGCGAGAGGTGGCAGCACAGATCGTGCCTCCGCTAGAAGAGAAAGAGATGACTAAGATCTTTTTGAAGACTTTAAGTTCTTTTTATTATGAGCGGATGATTGCTAGCGCTCCTTCTGACTTCACCGAGATGGTAAATATGGGGATGCGTCTAGAAGAAGGGGTCCGTGAAGGACGGTTAACCAAAGAAGAAGGCTCTTCTGCCAAACGTTATGCGGCGTTTGCAAAGAAGAAAGATGGAGAGGCACATGTTGTGACCTCCCATGTAAAACCAAGAAGACCCTCTGTGAGGAGGAAGACCGTGCGTCCTGCCAGTAACCAGCACCAGGTGGCTCACATAGCACCTGTCTTCAGAGATAATCAGCAATACCAGCAACACAATAACAATCAGCAACCACCTCAACAATATCAACCACAACAACATCGTCCGCAGCAGCAGGCCTACCAGCCTCGAAACAGTAATCAAACCAGTACGAGTTACGAGAGGAAAAGGGTCACCTTCGATCCTATTCCCATGACGTATGCAGAGTTATATCCCTCTTTGATAGAGAGGAAGTTGATTACTCTAAGAGACCCACCGGCTATACCTGCTAACCCTCAGTGGTGGTATAAGCCTGAATTACATTGTGTTTATCATTCTGGTGCTCCCGGCCACGGCGTGGAGAATTGTTACCCTTTGAAGACCAAGGTTCAAGACCTTGTGAGGTGTGGTATTCTATGTTTTGAGGACGTAGGCCCTAATGTGAAGAAGAACCCATTTCCCGAACATGGGAAATTTGTCAACATGGTTCAGGATTGCCCTGGCAAATACAAGGTCAAACATGTCAGTCATATTCAACAATCGCTGGTCGAGACGCACCATTTGTTATGTAACTACAGTCATTATGAGAATGACCATGACAGATGCTGAGTCTGCTCTGTTAACCGGTTGGGTTGTTTCCAGGTACGCAAAGATGTTCAGGAAATGCTGGACGAAGGAGTCATTGAGATCCTTCAAAACAGGAATGTTGATGAAAATGAGCCTGAGGTCAATGTGATCTCCCCAGTGTTCCGGATACCCGAGCCTGTTATCATCAAGTACAATGGTAGCAAGCAGAAGGCTTCTCCCGCTCTGATCATTAAGCCTGCTAGTCCTGTTCCTTACTCTTCTGAAAAGGCAGTTCCCTATCGCTACAATGCCGTACCAGTAGAGAATGGGAAAGAGGTGTCCTTGCCCTCTTCTTCTGTTGTGAATATTGCCGATGTCAGCGGTTTGACCCGTAGTGGCCGTGTATTTTCAGCATCGCCGAAGCCTCAAGTTAATGTTGATTTTGTTGAACGCCCGATTGGGAACGTTGTGAATTCTCCGAATCCGGCACTTGCTGTTAAGCCCTCCTCCGTACTGAAAACTCCTACTTCTGTTGGCCCTAGTGGCAATAAGAAAGAAGACTGTGATGAGATGCTGAGACTCATCAAAAGGAGCGAGTACAATGTTGTAGAACAACTTCTACAAACGCCATCCAAAATATCTGTGTTATCCTTACTCTTAAATTCAGAACCACACCGAGAGGCTCTGCAGAAGGTGTTGGATGTGGCATATGTGGATCACGATGTCACTTTGGAGCAATTCGATAGCATAGTTGCAAACATTACTGCTTGTAACAACCTGAGCTTTTGTGACTCTGATCTCCCTGAGGAGGGAAGAGACCACAACTTGGCATTACATATATCTATGGGTTGTAGAGACGACGCCGTGTCCAATGTACTGGTGGACACTGGGTCATCATTGAACGTATTGCCAAAGTCCATTCTCTTAAAGCTATCATATCAAGGGCCTCCCATGAGGCAGAGTGGAGTAGTTGTGAAGGCTTTCGATGGGTCTCGCAAAACTGTGATTGGGGAAGTTGATCTCCCAATCAAGATCGGACCAAGTGATTTCCAGATTACCTTCCAGGTTATGGACATTCACCCATCGTATAGTTGTCTCTTAGGCAGACCATGGATTCACGAGGCAGGCGCCGTGACGTCCACCCTACACCAAAAATTGAAATTCGTGAAAAACAAGAAGCTGGTGGTGGTAGGGGGAGAAAGGGCTCTCCTGGTTAGCCATTTGTCTTCCTTCTCTTATATAGATGCTGAGGTTGAAGTTGGAACTCCTTTCCAAGCGTTATCTATTGTTGAGCCTATTGAGAAAAGAGCTCCTTCATTTGCTTCCTACAAAGATGCAAAGCTGGCCATTGAGCGTGGTGCAACCACTGGTTTAGGAAAAATGATTGAGTTAGAAGACAACGAGTCCCGGGCTGGCATAGGTTTTTCTTCTGGTACTTTCAACAAGCAAGGGATATTCAAGAGTGGAGGTTTCATCCACACTGGTCTAGATGAGGAGGCTGCTGCCATTTTAGAAGAAGATACAAAGGATTCTGGCAACTTCATCATCCTTGGTGGGGTCTGCAACAATTGGGTCGCTGTGGATATTCCAACAGTTGTCCATAAGTCAACGTAATAATCACTTTGTTTGAAAACTCTTCTCCCATGCCAAAAGGAGGAGTGATGACATTGTTGGCGCATAAATGCAATGATATTTTCATTCAATAAATTCATGTTAAATGTTTGTTTTTTCAATTATTTTCCCTTTTTGCTTTTTGCATGAAATTGGTGATCACATAAAACCTTAAAAATAGAATAAAATCAATCTTTTCATCTGCATAATGATTGCCTTGTTTGAATTCTAAAGCTTTTCATATCCAAAATCATTATGCAGGCTGATTTCTAGACCCATTGAACATAATGACCCAACACCATCTCCCAATTTTGAATTCCCTGTATTTGGGGCAGAGGAAGACGATGTTGAAGAGATTCCTGATGAGATCACCCGGCTACTTGAGCATGAAGAGAAGATCATTCAGCCGCATCTTGAGAATCTGGAAACAGTTAACTTGGGGTCTGAAGATTGTGTTCGTGAGGTGAAGATTGGGGCACTCCTGGAAGAATCTGTCAAGAAGGGGTTGATTGAATTGCTACGAGAATATGTTGATGTCTTCGCTTGGTCGTATGAAGACATGCCAGGTATAGATACAGATATTGTGCAACATTTCCTACCTTTGAAGCCAGAGTATGTGCATGTGAAGCAGAAGCTCAGAAGAACTCATCCTGATATGGTAGTGAAGATCAAAGAGGAAGTTCAGAAGCAAATTGATGAGGAGTTTCTGGTGACTTCTACATATCCTCAATGGGTGGCCAATATTGTGCCCGTGCCTAAGAAAGATGGAAAAGTTCGGATGTGTGTGGACTATAGAGACTTGAATAAAGCTAGTCCGAAAGATGATTTCCCTCTACCACATATTGATATGTTGGTAGATAATACAGCTAAATTCAAAGTCTTCTCGTTTATGGATAGATTTTCCGGATATAATCAGATTAAAATGGCACCCGAGGATATGGAGAAGACAACATTCATCACACCTTGGGGAACATTCTGTTATCGAGTGATGCCCTTCGGTTTGAAGAACGCCGGAGCCACGTATCAACGAGCCATGACTACCTTGTTCCATGACATGATGCATAAGGAGATTGAGGTGTACGTTGATGATATGATTGCTAAGTCGAGAACGGAAGTTGAACATGTAGAGCACCTGTTGAAGCTTTTTCAGCGTTTGAGGAAGTACAAGCTTCGTTTGAATCCCAACAAGTGTACATTTGGAGTCCGTTCTGGAAAATTATTGGGCTTTATCGTCAACGAAAGAGGTATTGAGGTTGATCCTGCAAAGGTCAAAGCAATACGAGAAATGCCTACGCCCAAAACTGAGAAGCAAGTCCGAGGTTTTCTTGGCCGCTTGAATTACATTTCCAGATTCATATCCCACATGACTGCCACATGTGCGCCAATATTCAAGCTCCTCCGGAAAGATCAGTCTGATGATTGGACCGAAGATTGCCAGAAAGCTTTTGATAGTATTAAAGAGTATCTGTCTGAGCCTCCGATTCTGTCTCCGCCCGTGGAAGGGAGACCATTGATCATGTATCTGACTGTTCTTGAAGATTCTATGGGTTGTGTCCTTGGCCAGCAAGATGAATCAGGGAAGAAAGAGTATGCTATCTACTACTTGAGTAAGAAGTTCACCGATTGTGAGTCTCGATATTCAATGCTTGAGAAGACATGTTGTGCTTTGGCTTGGGCCGCTAAGCGCTTACGTCAGTATATGTTGAATCATACCACTTGGTTGATATCCAGAATGGACCCAATCAAGTATATATTTGAGAAGCCTGCTTTGACTGGAAGGATTGCCCGTTGGCAGATGTTGTTGTCTGAGTGTGATATTGAGTATCGAGCTCAGAAAGCTATTAAAGGTAGTATTTTGGCTGACCACTTGGCACATCAACCAATTGAGGACTATCAGTCAGTTCAGTATGACTTCCCAGATGAGGAGATTTTGTATTTGAGAATGAAAGATTGCGATGAACCCACACTTGATGAAGGGCCAGAGCCTGGTTCCAAATGGAGTATGGTATTTGATGGCGCTGTAAATCAATATGGAAATGGTATTGGGGCGGTAATCATTACGCCTCAGGGCACACATATTCCTTTTACAGCAAGGCTAACTTTCAAGTGCACAAATAATATGGCTGAGTATGAGGCCTGTATTATGGGATTGGAGGAATGCATCGACCTAAGGATCAAGCACCTTGATGTTTATGGTGATTCAGCCCTCGTTGTTAATCAGATTAAGGGTGAGTGGGAAACGAATCAGCCTGGCCTCATTCCATACAGAGATTATGCGAGGAGGATTTCAACGTTCTTTACTGAGGTGGACTTTCACCATATTCCTCGAGATGAGAATCGGATGGCAGACGCTCTTGCTACACTTGCTTCAATGATTGTGGTCAGACTTTGGAATGAAGTTCCCAATATCGCTGTGATGCGCTTGGATAGACCAACTCATGTATTTGCAGTAGAGGAAGTAAAAGATGATAAGCCATGGTATTATGATATCAAGTGTTTCCTTCAGAACCAGACTTACCCACCCGGGGTGTCTATGAAAGATAGGAAGACTTTGAGGAGATTGTCAGGCAGTTTCTACCTCAATGGTGATGTGCTTTATAAGAGAAATTTTGACATGGTTCTGCTCAGATGCGTGGATAGACACGAAGCAGACCTGTTAATGACTGAAGTCCATGAGGGTTCATTTGGTACTCATTCCAATGGACATGCCATGGCTAGGAAGATGTTGAGAGCAAGCTACTATTGGCTGACAATGGAGTCTGACTGCTGTAAATATGTGAAGAAATGCCATAAGTGTCAAATTTATGTGGATAAGATTCATATTCCCCCAACACTTTTGAATGTGATTTCATCACCATGGCCCTTCTCCATGTGGGGAATTGACATGATTGGCATGATAGAGCCGAAAGCATCCAATGGACACAGATTTATTCTCGTAGCAATTGATTACTTCACCAAGTGGGTTGAAGGGGCGTCGTATGCAAATGTGACCAGGCAGGTGGTCGTGAAGTTTATCAAGAATCAACTCATATGCTGATATGGTGTGCCAGATAAGATCATTACCGATAATGGATCTAACTTGAACAACAAGATGATGAAAGAATATGTAGTGAGTTCAAGATTGCGCATCATAATTCTTCTCCTTACAGACCCAAGATAAATGGGGCTGTTGAAGCTGCTAATAAGAACATTAAGAAAATTATCCAGAAGATGGTTGTTACGTACAAAGATTGGCATGAGATGTTGCCATTCGCTTTGCATGGATATCGTACATCTGTCCGCACTTCAACAGGGGCAACCCCTTTCTCTCTGGTTTATGGCATGGAGGTTGTACTCCCTGTAGAGGTGGAGATCCCATCAATGAGAGTCCTGATGGAAGCCATGTTGACCGAGGCTGAATGGGTTCAGAGTCGTTATGACCAGCTGAATTTGATTGAAGAGAAGAGATTGACTGCCATGTGCCACAGTCAATTATATCAGCAAAGGATGAAGAAAGCTTTTGATAAGAAGGTCAAGCCTCGTGTGTTCCGAGAAGGTGACCTTGTGCTCAAGAAAGTCTTGTCTTTCGCGCCCGATTCTAGGGGCAAGTGGACTCCAAACTATGAGGGTCCGTATGTTGTTAAGAGAGCCTTTTCAGGCGGTGCTTTGATACTTACAACTATGGATGGGGAGGATTTCACTCGTCCTGTGAATTCAGATGCAGTCAAGAAATACTTCGCCTAAAAAATAAAAACTGAATAGCTCGCTAAGTTGAAAACCCGAAAGGGCGGCTTAGGCAAAAATTAGTGTCTCGGTGGATTGAAAACCCGAAAGGGCGATCCAGGCAAAAGTTAGAGACAAAAAAAATATATAATAATGATATATTTATCCCGCTAGATTGAGTACCTCATCCTGGGGCAATCTAGGCAAAAATTAGGGATTTGGCAAGTAACTGCATCCTAACAAGACTTTATTCTACAACTGTCGTTCGTAAGAGATTCTTGCTCATTATCAACCAAAGCTTCAAATACATCGGATTCAGAATTGGTGGAGAAATGGTCATTATGTTCAATGTAGCCCTTTTCCAATATATATCACCAATTTCAAATTTGTAAAGATCTATGGAGTCTTGCCATTCGCAGACTACCATTCTATCAAATAAATTTGAGCCTTTTTATCCAGTTATTGGCATTCTTATCTGTTTCTATTCAACAAATGTTTTGCATTTTTGATTAAGAAAATATCATTGTTTTAAACAATCGAATTTTTCATAATTTGTTTTTAAACAATGTGAACATTCACAATGACGAAAGGATACTTAGGAGATCCTCAGTGCTCTCCCAAGGATGGTACGATCCCCAACAGGGTAAGATTTTGTCCATATTCCTGGCATGACTGTATCTCCTCCTTCCGGAACCTTTTGTGGTTTATCCTACCAAGTGGATTGCTTGTTGAGAGTCACCTCTCTTCCCTTCAGCAGAGTAACAATCTTTCTTCCTCGGCAGCTTGGATCTCTTTGGGCAAGAGCGGTATTTGGCGGTTGATCCCGATAAGTCCTTTATCCCCTCGGATAAATTCCCTAGTAGAGTTGTTGGTGTGGTGGACCATGTCTGTGATAACTCTCGTCCCCGAGCTAGAACGACTGATGTTCATCCCCTGCAAGGACAGTCGCCCTTAGGAGACTTGGCTTTCTCTCTTGAGATGTAGTACCGGGTGGTTGATTCCTGGACCTGGTTGTGTTAGATATGTCTGTTTGTTAGCATGCCTCATACATAAACCACACATATACATGCATAATTATAACATTCAGATATTCATGTTGCATTCTTTGCCATATATTCGTTGTTTGTTGTCTCCTGCTATTTGGTGATATATTTCCCCAAGCAGATGTGTGTGTCTGATCTCTCCATATAGAGTCAGTTCCATAGGCAGAAAGTGTCTATCCTTTCTTCCATATTCCCCACCAGGTTATATCCTCGTGGATGTTGATTGTTTTTGTTCCTTCCCAACACATATATTGGGATGGTTTTCCCCATTGAGCTATATCCTCACCGGGACAAGTCTTGATTTGGTGTGCCTATCTAGTTTGATCCTAGATCGGTCTCTTGAGACTCTTTTTCTGTTTCCCCGTGGTAAATGAATAATTGCTCAATAATTAGTAATTATTATCCCCGGCGGAGTCTGTGGTTCTCTACCCTCATACCGGTAGTTGTAAACCCTATTTTCTCTCCTTTGTAGAGTTAACCTTTTTTGTTCATCCTAAGTTGATGACGGTTACTTTTCTGTGGTTTTCTACCTGGTATCCGGTAGATGTAATCCCCTCCTTGATGGTTATCATTATCCAATATTCGGTATTGATATTCCCTCCTTCTTTTGGATAATTGCTCTAATTAGACAATTTATCCCCAGCAAGTCATCTTTCATACCGGTTGTCGGTAATGTTTGTTGCTCCCCTTGATTGGTCATCATTATATACCTAGTTTTGGTATCCCGATGCCTTTCTCCTTGTCGGTCGATTTATCCTTTATTAACCCAGTAACCGATTGTGGATAATCTTCCATGCGAGTGTATGTCGCATTACGCGAAAAACCGGCGGGAAAACGAAACAACAGAGCCGCCACCGTGCTTTATTTATCCCAAAAGAGGGAAAGGAAACGCTCAGAGTAAACCTGGAAAAGACATGGTCTCGCGACCAAAGAGAATGGGATCGGGAGTCGGTTATGCGAAGGGAAGGTATTAGCACCCCTACGCATCCGTCGTACTCGACGGGATCCACGCACAATAGGAAGGAAAATGGTTGCTAAAAACACTGCTCACACACACACACACTGGCTGAAAGAGACACAGGAAAACAAACGAAACAGGACTCGGCAGGATATCGCATCCTGGGCCTACTTAGTCTATCAGGCATAGACATCAGAGTCGAAGTAGTTCGGACTGGGGAAAACACATGCTCTCTAGGATGTCGCATCCTATGCATACGTATCTCCTTTGGACGAAGGAGAATCAGAGCATTCGTAGCTCGGCTGACACGCACACAAACAAACACAGGCAAAGGCAAACGTGGAGCCCGAATGCCAATCACTGGACTTACATCAGCATCCGAACCAAAACACACACAAGAAGGCAAACGTGGAGCCTGAATGCCAATCACTGGACTTACATCAGCATCCGAACCAAAACACACACACAGGGTGGTTAAGACACAAAGGGTTGAAAAAGAAAAAAGGGCGAACACGCGAACTAATAGGGAGACTAGAGCTCGAGCCTAATAGTTGCCACGCAAACAAAAAGAGACGCTGAGACGTCAGAAGGAACACAAAGGTTGAAAGGACAAACTAATAGGGAGACTAGAGCTCGAGCCCAATAGTTGCCAAACACACACAAAGAGTGTGGAGACACAAAGGTTAAAAGAAAAAGGGCGCCCGGAGAGATCAACTCATCTCCTGCCTACGTACCTCATCTGGTATGAGGATCAGGGCGACGTAGTTCCCCTACGCAGGGAAAAAGGACTAGCCTAACCAGATAACAGAGGGAGACACAACACTAGGGAGACTACGACTCGAGCCTAGATGTTGTCATGCAAAGTCGTCCCTAAGTTAAGGTTTCTAGCTAACTGGCACAGGGAGCCAGCCTATCCTAAACATGACTTACATAGGAAGCAAGCCACACCTAACCTAACTTGCACAGGAAGCAAGGGTCTCGATTGCAACTAGGGCAAGAGAAAGGGGAGGTCTCAATCGCAACGAGGGCGAGAGAAGAGAATTAGTGTTAGTTGTTAGTCAAACTCGACAAGACATCGCATCTCGTGCCTACGTATCTCATCTGGACATGAGAATCAGAGTTGCCGTAGTTCGGCTAAACTATTCCCGTTGGTTTGTGTTTTTTAAGTGGACAACGTCACTGCGCAATCTACCTGATGCTCGACCTTTGGAGACTTACTCACCTGTAGTAGAAGGAGTTAACGTATCCTTAAGAGGGGATAATGTTTGTTTGTGTTTTAGGAAAGCTCAAGCAAGAAAGGAAGTCCTATACGAAGGAACCGTGCTACCTTAATTGACATGCAAACGGGACTACGCGGAGTCTAGCAAACCTAGGGGATACAATCACACCACAAAAGCACATACAGCATGAAATAAACACACCAACAAGGGGCTCAAACATCAAAGCTAGGTTTTAGTCGAGGGGTCATATCAACCTCAACAAACAAACCACTGGAACTGGGTAGTGTTAGCTCTTAACCTTGCCATTGAGGGGCTAAGGTGAAGCAGATGAAAGGTGAGTGAAGATAAGACTTCACAGCTCTTATCCCTGGCCTGGGAGAGCTTAAGACAAGAATGTGTGGGTTCAGAAAGTGGGAACCCTTCTACACATTTGATACTGACTCAACTGTACAATTGTACAAGATCTTGGGTTTGTATCTGCAATGCATCAACACAGTGGTGCGAGCAAAGCAGATGACACACAGAATAGCAGGGGATAGATTGCATATCCCTTGGGTTCTGCCAATTGCCTCTTCACTTAGGAGGTCTTTGACTCTATACAAGGACAAATTGTAAACAATCACAAACATTGCCTCTTAAGGAGGACTTCAGACAGGTGCCTGGCCAAGTAACAGGCCAGGTCTTCCAGACTACATGAAGATAAGAAGTTATACCTCAATGCAAATTGCTTATCAAGCAAAGCAAAGCAAAGTTCACAAGGAACTAAAAGCAACTAAAGTACCTGAAATCAGTCAAGCACAGTTAGTATACAAGTCAAAATTAAATCAGAATGAAACAAAGGTTAACAGTCAACACAAGCAGATAAGTGTGCAATGCACAAGGTTCAAGGCATGTGAGCCAAGCAACCTACAAAATAAACATGTTAGTCATGATAAACAAATCAAGCTCAATCAATTTGTATTGTTCTCTTTGAAGCATTTGTTGCTTAACCTGAAAACATGAACTCAAACATGAGTAACAGGACCACTAGGACAAGCCTAGGGTCAAAAAGGGATGAAAAGATTAAAACAGCAAATGGCAAGTGTCCAAAATCAAGTTCAAACAATCAAGAAACAAACCCAATTGGTTTCACATTCATATCATTCATCATCATCATTTCATGAACAAATTAGGTCAAGGCATGGCAAATGAAAGCTCATAGAAGTCAACAGCAAGACTTAACTCAAAACCAATCATAAACAATTCCAAAAATCATCAAATAAATCATGGTCAATCACAACCCACAGCATGGTAAGCATGTAAAATTTCAACTCATTTGGACAAGTAGAAGGTAGTCAATGAAAATCAGAAAGGCAAGGCAATTTTAAGCATGCTCAAAGAAGTCAACCAAACATACATCAACTTGAAAAAATCATAAATCAGGGATGGCATATGAGAAATGAATGGGACTAAAGCCATGGCAAAGCTTAAGGTGTCTAGTAATCACATATCAAATTTCATGTCCATCTAATAAAGTATGAGCATTTCACAAATGAAATGGGAACAAGTGTCACAAAAAGTCAACATAAGACCAAACAGGGGACAAAAATCTCAATCAATTGGAAAATGCCATAAACAAATCCACAAAAAATCACATGTAAACTAGACATACTCAATCTCAGTCATGCAAAAATTCAATCCATTTTGAGGTCAAGAGGCATGGCTATGAAAATCATCAAGTTGCACATCAATGGTGTGACACAAATTGTCACACCCTAATTCAAAAATTCATAACTCACAAACCAGATAAGATAAATTCACAAACTCTATATCAAAATCACCATGAATGTGTCTAGTTTAGGCACAAAAAATTTCAAGGCCATTGGATAAAGCATCACCATTTCACAAATGTTTTGGCAAAAGGTACAAAATATGAGCACATGATCAAAACCCTAATACCAATTAAAATCCATTCATACAAAAAATCAGGAAAATTATGATGAATAAGTAGAGATCAAGCAGAGCATAATGCAAAAAATTTCATGAAATTTGAATTAACAATGGATGAGATATGATTTTTGCAAGTTTGAGCATCAAAATGAAATAAATATTGAAAGCACACATGATTTAATGGGACATGGGGCACGGCCGGTGGCATTTTTGAAATTACTGAAGTCACTTAACAAAACGCGGCGTTTTGCACATGGAAACGGAATGTTCTGATTGGTTCATGCTAATGTAACAGTGACATGGCCATGCAAAAAGCGTGAAAGAGCAAACTGGAAAATGGAAACTAGGGTTTTCTGCAAACAGTGTCATCTTCTTCACTTCCAAAATCGTGACCAAAAAAATGTGCCCAGAAATGGAAATTAATCATACCATTCAACTCAGCCAAGCATAACTAACACAAATCCAACAATAATTTCCATGGAATCGAGCTAATCAACATGAATCGAGCAAAAACTTATTTCAACATCAAACTTCAAAACAACATATCTTTCAAAATAGCCAACCATTTCATGTGATTTAAAGCTCATTAGAATCAACAAAGCATAATCTAACTAAAGCATGGCATGATTTAGGAAATGAAGGAACTCGAAAACTTACCAAAAGTGAAGAGCAGCTGAGATTCTGATGTTGTTTGGGGGTTTTGGTTCGAAACAGATGAAGCTCCAAGCTCCAAAAGGTGAATGGTTGAAGATTTCGAGCTCAAGAATGCTTGGTTTGGTTCAAATCCAACTCTGCCATGGACGAGTGCTTGAGGTAGCAGTGCTGGAAAACTTGCTTACAGTTGAGATGTGAGGCTCACAATAGCTTCCAAATGGTTAATGGGTGATGGAACAAGCAGGCAAGACTCAAGTTCTTTTGTGTTTTTGGTCGAAAATTTAAGATGAAGGAAAATGGTGATTTTTGAGAGAGATGAATTTTTGTTGGTAATTGTGGCTGCTAGGGCTTCATTTTGCAGAAAAACAACAATATATACTTCTGTTTATGTTGCTAAGCATGAGTGCTAATCACAATTTGGTCTTAAAATGAAATTTGCTAAATGACCACTTTTGTTCACATGGTGAGGTGCAAGGGCAAAAGCCACGAAATTGGGCTTGTAACACAACCAAAACAACATATCTGAACATATTTGAAAGGCCAAAGTGGTTAAAAATGATTAAATCAAAAGTTCACTTTTCACCCTTACTTGAAAATAAATCATGTAGGTTCAAAAATGCCATTTTTATCTATGCGGTTTTGGTGCATGAGGGTTACATATTTGGAAAGAGGAGGTCAAATGTGACTTGTTGCAAAAAACCCCACCCAATTTGGCCAAATGGTTTGAGAGATATGGCCTTTTGAAGTTCAAGAATTTTTGAAAATGAATTGATCATAACTTGCCAACCATACATGGGAATTGAGAGTTCTTGGACTTTTTGGAAATGGGAGAACAAGATCTTCAACTTTCATGTTGGGCAAAAATTCATTTGAAGCTTGTATCATGATGTAGGTTTAGGATCAAGAAGTTTCCATTTTTGGCAAATTCCAATTACAAGTCAACTTTCTATTTTTGGAAATTTCTTCTCTGGCTCCAAATTCTTCCATGATGATGCTTGACATGTTACATGAGGCTTATATGGACATGATTGAGACCTCTCAAACCAATTCCCACCACCAAATCACTGATTAAATGCACAGTTGACCAACAGTTGACTTTTTAGGGTTTCTGGTGAACTGAGCCATGACTGATGACTTCTGAATATCCAATCCCTGACCAAAACACTTCCAAAGGACCCCTAGGTCATGTGAACATGTTGGACCAACCCTAGGGCCTTGGCTCAATGGAGATTGTACTTGCTTGATTGATTGACTGATCTCCTGACCAGTTTGACCTAATCTGACTGAATGATCTTGCGCTTGAGGCAAAGGGACAATGCAATGCTATGCAGTGGACCATGTTATGTTATGACCTAATATGAGAATGTATGTACAATGATAGGTGCAAATTTGAGGTGCTACAGTGTATTATCTACGTTTTGACGGTAATAGATAATATATCTCATGCACTCTTTGGTCGAAGCTTTTGTTCTTCCCCAGTTGAGTAAGATTCGTATCCCTGTTTTGGAATCGAATGTCCATCCCTTAATCGAGTTTGCTTTTTTCCCTCTCGTGGATGATGAGTGTCTTGGGAATATTCCCCAATTCACATCTTGGTTGGTCACATATTATATGCCCAGTAACCAGTATCCCTGGTGTTCCTTCCTCTCTGCTCCCTATTATGACCTTTTAGTCCCCTGTGGAGTCAGAATCCCTGAGTTGAAGTATACCCTTTTAGGTCTTCCTCAGACGTTTTGGAGGCTTTGATATCTCTCACCCTTATACCGGTCTTAGATATTCATTCTCCCAGAGCATGTTTTTTCCCTCACCCTGACTAATGGAATCACATGATTTCTCTTTGAGCTTATTACCCAGTAAATCGGTAATACCTCGTCCCACTGCTTCCCCGGGAGTGTCCTTGTGGACATCCCCAGCGAAGTCCCTTAGTGGATTATCCTCATCCGAATTTTTATCCGAAGTATCCCTTGTGGATAGTTTTTGCTGTATTGGCATATTCCCCAATACGGGCGTCTTCGAGCCAGCTCGAGTCTTTCCAATGGATTTATTCCCTTTGGAATTCTATTCCCTAAGCTTTGAGTCGTGACCTGCTCGCGCACTTTTATCCCTTTTCTATCCCCAGGAGAGTCCCCAGGGTCTTGGTCCCATGGAGTGAATTGCTCATATGGATTATTAGTGGCTTCTGATTTCTTTGCTTTTGTGGATACATATCTCCACAGAATGTTACCATTTTTTTCATACCTACATTTGCATCATGAGGTCTCTTACGGACCAAAATTCGTCTCTTTGTTATTATTTAAGCCCATTCTACCCCGTCAAGATGAAGATTTCAACCTTCACTTCTCCGGCTAGAATGACCTTAAATAGGGGCATCTGTAAGACCCCAATTTTGGCCCTAAGATCCCCCATGGCATCATAACATTGCATTTGCATAGCCTCAAGGATCATAAGAATCTTGGTTCCCTTTGCCTTTGGGTGGGACTCCTTGTGATTGGTTCGAGATCACCAACCATGCTTGGATTATATATCATTGTTTCTCTTATTTTTGTTTACTAACCAAAAGCATAAAAATGTGTCACTAACATCTTTTGTTTGAAGCTTGAGTATCATCCAAGACACTTTGTGGATTCTATTCGGGTGATCAGTCAATACAAGGGAATGACGTGGGTTACTTCCAACGTGTTCCAATGGGATCTATTCATCATTCAGAATGCTAATCTTGAAAGAGTAAAAATCTGTTTCTGAGCTGTCATTCTCGCTGGGCGAGCAGCATGGTTCGCTAAGCGAACTGAACTGTCATGCTCGCTAGGCGAAGAGCACGCGTTTTCAGAAAATAACAGAAAGTTTTGGGCTTGAGTTGCCCTCAGTTGAGCCCACTAAGCCAGGAAATCAGTTATAAATACTAGATTTTTCATTGAAACAAGGCGGGAACAGAAAGAGTAGAAAAAGGGAGAGAAGGAGAGAGGCGAACTAATCTGCAGCAACCTCCAGGCAGCTCTGAGAAGTTCACTCTGACTCACACACTTTTTCACCTCCGCCTCACGTAAACCCTGACATTGCCTTGCAAACCCAGCCGTGCCATTCAATTTTTATCGGTCTCCCTAATCAGGTTTGCCCTTATTCCCATTACTTTCAATTTGAATGCTCTGAATGTATGAGGTATTGTTCAGTTTTTCCCCCGGGTTTAGATATGCATGAATGTGTAAACAATACCTTGAATGTTTAACCGTTTCGTTTCCGAGATGGATGCCATAGGGTTTGGGGTTTCTGAGATCGTACTGTTATCCATGAAGAACCCAAAACCCGCAGGCGCTCGCTAGCACCTTCGCTAGGCTAGCACGCGGCGAAGCTTCGCTAAGATTTCGCTAGGCGACGCAGCAACGATCGCGACAACATATGTTTTTTCTGTTTGCTCTGATCTGTTTTGTGTTCGTCATTGTTTTTCTCCCGATTCCATCCTGTTACTCTAACCTTTTTGTTGAGTTTTTGTGAGGACTCACGTGACTCTTGCAGAGATGGTTTGCTTGGTATTCCACTTTATTTGTGGGATACCGCCTGGAGGTTTATTCCGATCACCTGTACTGACCTGCCCTCCGTTGGCGTGTTTACCTTATGCATGTTTGTTTTGTATTCCCTTGTTTCAGGTCTAGTAAGGTAGCGTGGTTCCATGGCCTAGGACTGCCCTTTTGCAGAAGCATCCCTAAAACCCAAACCAACTCATTGATTTTTCTTCTCCTAAGAACACGTTTACTCCTTCTACTATAGGCGAGTAAGTCTCCAAAGGTCGAGCATTCGGTAGATTGCGTAGTAACGTCGTTCGCCCAAAACCCTTAACCCGTAGTTAGTCGAACTACGTTTTGCTCTGATTTTCATCCCAGATGAGATACGTAGGCATAAGACGCGATGTCTTAGCGAGCACACTAACCCCTAACCCATAGGTAGCCGAGCTACGAAGACTCTGATTCTCAGATTCAGATGAGATACGTATGCAGTGGATGCGACATCCATGCGAGTCATTTTCTTTTGACCCTTCCTCTAGTAAGTAGTATATTAAATAAACATACACACTTTTCTCATCGCTTCAATCATGTTTGCACAAATAAATTTTCACAAAAAAACAACAACCTTTGCAACAAATATGAAAAGGGCTCCCTAGGAGTACCTAAGATGCTTTGGGTGCCTAACACCTTCCCATTGTATAACCAACCCCCTTACCCAGATCTCTGACATTTTTACTAGTTTTTGATTCGATAAAACTTTTAGGTTTTTGTTCGCTTTCTAACCATTCCTTTGGATAAATAGAAGTGCGGTGGCGACTCGACTTGTATGATTTACCTCGGATTTAGTCAATATCTCTAATGGTAACGAATACCCCGCTACACTGGTAGACACAGGATCATCGCTAAATATGTTGCCAAAATCCACTTTGGCGAAACTTTCATACCAGGGGCCTCCCATGAGGCAGAGTGGAGTGGTTGTGAAAGCTTTTGATGGATCCGGGAAGACTGTGATTGGCGAGGTTGAGCTCCCAATCAAGATTGGACCTAGTGATTTCCAGATCACTTTTCAGGTCATGGATATCCACCCATCATACAACTGCTTGCTTGGCAGACCATGGATTCACGAGGCAGGTGCCGTGACATCCACCCTACACCAAAAGTTGAAGTTCGTAAAGAACAAGAAGTTGGTGGTAGTATGGGGAGAGAAGGCTCTCTTGGTAAGCCATTTATCTTCCTTTTCTTACATTGATGCTGAGGATGAGGTTGGGACGCCGTTCCAAACCTTGTTTATTGTTGAGCCTTCTAAGAAAGGAACTTCTTCATTTGCGTCCTACAATGATGCGAAGTCGGCCATTGAGCATGGCGCAACTACTGGTTTAGGACAAATGATTAAGTTGGAAGACAATAAATCCCGGGCTGGCATAGGTTACTCTTCGAGCACTTTCAATGAGCATGGCTTGTTTCAGAGTGGTGGTTTCATCCACACGGTCGAAGACCAAGAGGCTGCTGCTATAGTGGAAGATGATGCAGAGGAAGATTCTGGAAACTTTGTCATCCCTGGAGGAATCTGCAATAATTGGGTCGTTGTTGATGTTCCAACAGTTGTCCATAAGTCCACATAATGTTCGCTTCTGTTTAAAAACCCTTCTCCCATGCCAAAAGGAGAAGTGGTGACATTGTTGGCACATAAATGCAATGACATTCATTCAATAATTACATGTTAAATGTTTGTTTTTCCAAATTATTTTCCCTTTTTGCATGAAATTGGTGATCACCATAAAACACTAAAAATAGAATAAAATCAATCTTTTCATCTGCATAATGATTTGCCTTGCTTGAATTCTAAAATCTCTTTTATATCCAAAATCATTATGCAGGTTGATCAAACCCATTGAACATAATGACCCAACACCATCTCCCAACTTTGGGTTCCCTGTATTTGAGGCCGAAGAAGATGATGTTGAAGAGATTCCTGATGAGATTACCCGTCTGCTTGAGCACGAAGAGAAGATCATTCAGTCGCATCTTGAGAATCTGGAAACAATCAACTTGGGGTCTGAAGATTGTGTTCGAGAAGGGAAGATTAGGGCACTCCTGGAAGAATATGTTAAGAAGGGGTTGATTAAGTTGCTACGAGAATATGTTGACGTCTTTGCCTGGTCATATGAAGACATGCCTGGTCTAGATACGGATATCGTGCAACATTTCCTGCCTTTGAAACCTGAGTGTGTGCCTGTGAAGCAGAAGCTCAGAAGAACTCATCCTGATATGGCTGTGAAGATTAAGGAAGAGGTTCAAAAGCAAATTGATGCGGGGTTTCTGGTGACTTCTACATATCCTCAATGGGTGGCCAATGTTGTGCATGTGCCTAAGAAAGATGGAAAAGTCCGAATGTGTGTGGACTATAGAGACTTGAATAAAGATAGTCGAAAAGATGATTTTCCTCTACCACACATTGATATGTTGGTAGATAATACAGCTAAGTTCAATGTCTTCTCATTTATGGACGAATTTTCCGAATATAACCAGATTAAAAAGGCACCTAAGGATATGGAGAAGACAACATTCATCACACCTTGGGGAACATTCTATTATCGAGTGATGCCCTTCGGTTTGAAGAACGTTGGAGCCACATATCAACTTGCTATGACTACCTTGTTTCACGATATGATGCACAAGGAGATCGAGGTATATGTTGATGATATGATTGCGAAGTTGAGAATGGAAGTTGAACATGTAGAGCACTTGTTGAAGCTTTTTCAGCGTTTGAGGAAGTACAAACTCCGTCTGAATCCGAACAAGTGTACATTTGGAGTCCATTCCGACAAGTTATTGGGCTTTATTGTCAGTGAGAAAGGTATTGAAGTTGATCCTGCCAAAGTCAAAGCAATACAAGAGATGTCTGCGCCCAAAATTGAGAAGCAAGTCCGAGGTTTTCTTGGCCGCTTGAATTATATTTCCAGATTTATATCCCACATGACTGCCACATGTGCGCCAATATTCAAGCTCCTCCAGAAAGATCAACGTCATGATTGGACTGAGGATTTCCAGAAGGCCTTTGACATTATCAAAAAGTATCTGTCCGAGCCTCCGATTCTGGCTCCGCCTGTGGAAGGAAGACCCTTGATTATGTACTTAACTGCTCTTAAAGACTTTATGGGTTGTGTATTGGGTCAGCAAGATGAATCAGGGAAGAAAGAGTATGTTATATACTATCTGAGTAAGAAGTTCACTGATTGTGAGTCTCGATACTCAATGCTTGAGAAGACATGTTGTGCTTTGGCTTGGGCTGCTAAGCGCTTACGCTAGTATATGTTGAATCATACAACTTGGTTGATATCCAAAATGGATCCAATCAAGTATATCTTTGAGAAGCCTGCTTTAACTGGGAGGATCGCCCGTTGGCAGATGTTGTTGTTTGAGTATGAGATTAAGTATCGAGCTCAGAAAGCTATTCAAGGTAGTATCTTGGCGGACCACTTGGCACATCAACCAATTGAGGATTATTAGTATGTTCTGTATGACTTCCCTGATGAGGAGATTCTGTATTTGAAAATGAAAGATTGCGATGAGCCTACGCTCGATGAAGGGCCAAAGCCTGGTTCCCGATGGGGCATGGTATTTGATGGTGCTGTAAATCAATATGGAAATGGTATTGGGGCAGTGATTATCACTCCTCAGGGCACACATTTTCCTTTTACAGCAAGGCAAACTTTCAAATGCACGAATAATATGGCGGAATATGAGGCATGTATTATGGGTTTAGAAGGTGTATTGATCTTAGGATCAAACATCTCGATGTTTATGGTGATTCAACCCTTGTTGTTAATCAGATTAAGGGTGAATGGGAGATGAATCAGCCTGGCCTCACCCCATATAGAGATTATGCGAGGAGCATTTCAACGTTCTTTACTGAGGTTGACTTTCATCATATTCCTTGAGATGAGAATCGGATGGCAGATGCTCTTGCTACGCTTGCTTCTATGATTGCGGTGAAATTCTGGAATGAAGTCCCCAATATTACTGTGATGCGCTTGGATAGACCAGCTCATGTATTTGCAGTTGAAGAAGTGAAAAATGATAAGCCATGGTATTATGATATCAAGTGTTTTCTTCAGAGTCAGATTTACCCGTCTGGGGCTCTGTTAAAGATAAGAAGACTTTGAGGAGATTATTTGGAAGTTTCTACCTCAATGGAGATGTGCTTTATAAGAGGAATTTTGACATGGTTCTGCTCAGATGCGTGGATAGACACGAAGCAGACCTGTTGATGACTGAAGTCCACGAGGGTTCATTTGGTACTCATTCCAATGGACATGCCACGACAAAGAAGATGTTGAGAGCAGGCTACTATTGGCTGACAATAGAGTCTGACTGCTGCAAATATGTGAAGAAATGCCATAAGTGTCAGATTTATGCGGATAAGATTCAAATTATCTCGACACTTCTGAATGTTATTTCCTCACCATGGCCTTTCTCCATGTGGGGAATTGACATGATTGGCATGATAGAGCCAAAGGTGTCCAACGGTCACATGTTTATTCTCGTAGAAATTGATTACTTCACCAAGTGGGTTGAAGCGGCATCATATGCAAATGTGACCAGGCAGGTGGTTGTGAAATTTATCAAGAATCAACTCATATTCCGTTATGGTGTGCCAGACAAGATCATTACTGATAATGGATCTAACTTGAACAACAAGATGATGAAAGAGCTGTGTAGCGAGTTCAAGACTGCACATCATAATTCTTCTCCTTATAGACCCAAGATGAATGGGGCTGTTGAAGCTGCTAACAAGAACATCAAGAAGATTATCTAGAAGATGGTTGTTACGTACAAAGATTGGCATGAGATGCTGCCATTTGCTTTGCATGGCTGTCGTACATCTGTCCGCACTTCAACAGGGGCAACCCCTTTCTCCCTTGTATATGGCATGGAGGTTGTGCTCCCCGTGGAGGTTGAGATCCCATCAATGAGAGTCTTGATGGAAGCCAACTTGACTGAGGCTGAATGGGTTCAGAGTCGTTATGACCAACTGAATTTGATAGAAGAGAAGAGATTAACTGCCATGTGTCATGGTCAGTTATATCAGCAACGGATGAAAAAAGCCTTTGATAAGAAGGTCAAGCCTCGTGTGTTCCGAGAAGGTGACCTCGTGCTCAAGAAAGTTTTATCTTTCGCGCCCGATTCCAGGGGCACGTGGACTCTAAACTATGAAGGTCCATATGTTGTCAAGAGAGCCTTTTCAGGCGGTGCTTTGTTGCTTACAACTATGGATGGGGAGGATTTCACTCGTCCTGTGAATTCAGATGCAATCAAGAAATACTTCGCCTAAAAATAAAAACAGAATAGCTCGCTAAGTTGAAAACCCGAAAGGGCGATCCAGGAAAAAGTTAGAGACATAAAAGATGAATAATGTATCCCGCTAGATTGAGTACCTCACCCTGGGGCAATCTAGGCAAAAATTAGGAATTTGGCAAGTAACTGCATCCTGACAAGACTTTGTTCTACCAGTTGTCATCTGTCAAAGATTCTCGCTCAGTCATCGTCAATTGAAGCTTCAAATACATTCGATTCAGAGTTGGTGGAGAAATGGTCATTATGTTCAATGTAGCCCTTTTTCCAATATATATCACCAATCTCAAATTTGTAAAGATCCATGGAGTCTTGCCATTTGCAGACTACCATTCCATCAAATAAATTTGAGCCTTTATCCAATTCTTTGCACTCTTATTTGTTTCTGTTTAACAAATGTTTTCATATTTTAATTGATAAATATCATTGTTTTAAACAAATAAATTTTTATAAACTGTTTTTAAACAAAGTGAATATTCACAATGATTGAAAGGATAATGGGAACATCTTCAGTGCTCTCCCAAGGATAGTATGATCTCCAAAAGGGTAAGAAATGTGTTCATATTCCTAACATATTTGTATCCTCTTTCATCATCTTTTAGGTTGTCTCCTCCGTGAGCGTAGAAAAAGGTAATGCACCACCAAATTCCCCAGAGAGCCTGGAGTTTTTGATCTCGGTCTTTTAGCTCCCCAACAAGTCTGGATCTAGCATCTGTGTTTTATCAAATATATGGTTGTCATCCCTTGTGTGGATTGATCTAAAATCCCTTAAAGATTGATGAAAGTCGATATGCTATCTTTTCGAGGAAGTTGGTCTTCCCTTTTTTATGATTGGAAATCTTCCGCAGAGTGAGCAGGAAATCCCAGCATGAGTGGAAATTTTCAGCAGGTTGGTTTGTAGCTTATCCCGGCAGATTCACATACATTTTTTCCAGCAAGTTTGCTCACCACTCATCCTCAGTAGGTTTGCTCATGTTAGCCTCCCCCAGCTGATCGCCTACAGGTTATCCCCAGTGGAGTTGCCTGATCAGAGCCTGATATATCTGTTCTTCCCTCCTTATTGGATGGTTCCTCCTAGCAGAGTAGGTGTTGAAGATGTTTATTTCCTTCCCCAGCGGAGCGGTGGTTCCTTTCCCCTCGGTGTGGATTGTTTCTCCAGCATATATAAGGAAATTGGTTGATTATTGGAACTTCTGTTTGGTGGTTGTATCCCCACAGAGTTTCATATCTTCCCTTTGATAAGCTCCCCAGTAGAGTTACTTCTACGATTAGATCTTATCCGTGTTGAGTTCCTTGGCAGTGGCTCTATAGCTTCCCAGCTAAGACTCTACCTGATCCTAGTTTGACGTTGGAACTTCGAGGAAAATATGTTGATTCCTTCCCCAGTGGAGTGTCTGGTTCTCCTTATCCGCAACAGAGATGTTTCCCTCAGTGGATAGAAGTGAATGTTTGATTTGATGTGCTTCTGTTTGGTGGTTGTTCCCCACAGAATTCCACGACACCCCCTGATAAGATCCCCATTAGAGTTCTTATCTGAATGATCTTATCCACCTCTATGTGTACTGTTGGAAGATCCCTAGCATGTGGTAGTTGTGACCCTTTGCTCATCCCCAACAGCGGTCTCTGATCCCCGGTGATCCTGCTTGTTCCCCCAGCAGTGGCCTTTGCCCCCGCCAGCGACTCTGCTCGATCCTCAGCTGTGATTGGTGTTTCCTAGTATTTGTTGCCCCCATCATATTGGATTTTCCCCTGTGGACCTAGCTTTCTCTTTTGAGATGTTGTACCGGATGTCTGTCCATCGCTCCTTGGACCTGTTTGTATTAGATATGTCTGTTTGTCAGCATTCTTCATACATAAACCATGCATGTACATGCATATTTCTAGCATTCAGATATTCATGTTGCATTCTTTGCCATATATCTTTGCTTGTTATCTCCTGCTAATTGGTGAAATGTTCTTCCCCAAGCAGATGTTTGTGTCTGATCTCTCCATATAGAGTTAGCCCCAGAGGCAGAAAGTGTCTATCTTTCTTCCATATTCCCCACTGAGTTATGTCCTCGTGGATGATTATTGCTTCAGTTTCCTCCCTAAATATGTATTGGGATGGAATTACTCCCCTGAGTTATATCCTCATTGGGTTGAGTCTTGTTTGATTGTGTCTTTCTAGCTTGTTCTTAGATTGACTCCTTTCTTGTTATTTCCCCTGCAGTTCCCTGTGGCTCATACGACCGATTGCCCAGTAAACGATAATTGTTCATTCTCTCCCCAGCAGATGTTGTGGCCTTCTACCCAGTAACTGGTAGTTGTAAGTCCTATTCCTGTGGTTTTCTACCCAGTAACTGGTAGTTGTAAACCCCGTTTTGTCCCCTTGCAGAGTTAATCCCTGATTTTGTTCGTCCTAGTCGACGACGGGTATTCTCTTCTGTGGTTTTCTACCCAGTAACCGGTAGATGTAATCCCCTCTTTGTTGGTTATCTTTATCCAATACTCGGTATTGATACTCCTTCATTTTCGAGTATTTCACCCAGTAACCGGTGACATATCTCTTGGATAATTGTTCTGATCAAGCAATTTATCCCCCGCGAGTCATCTTTCATTTACCCTTGTTTGGTAATGATGGTTTCTCCCCTTGATTGGTCATCATTTTATACCCTGTAACTGGTATCCAGATGTCCTTTCTTTTCGGTCGATTTATCCTTTATTAACCTAGTAACTAGTTATGGATAATCTTCGATGCGAGTATGTTATCTACGTTCTGACGGTAATAGATAATATATCTCATGTGCTCTTCAGTCGAAGTTTTTCTTCCTTCCCCAGTTGAGTAAGATTCGTATTTCCTTATGGAATCGAATGCCCATCCTGTAAATCGAGTTTGTTTTTTCAGCCCTCCTTTCGGATGATGAGTGTCTTGGAAATATTCCCCAATTCACGCCTGGTTGGTCACCTATTATATGCCCAGTAACCGGTATCCCTGGTGTTCCTTCCTTACTGCTCCCTATTATGACTTTCTGTCCCCTGTGGAGTCATATTTTTCTGAGTTGAAGTATACCTTTTTAGGTCTTCCTCAGATGTTTTGGATGATTGATATCTCTCACCCTTATACCGGTCTTAGATATTCTTTCTCCCTGAGCATGTTGTTCTCTCACCCTTATACCGATGTGCGATCACATGCCTCTTTTTGAGTTTATTACCCAGTATCTGGTAATACCTTATTTGTTGTTTCCTCAGCTGAGTCCTTTGTGGACTTCCCCATCTGAGTCCGGATCTTTATCCGAAGTATCCTTTGTGGATAGTTTCACTGTATTGGCATATTCCCTAATACATGCATCTTTGCGTCAGCTCGAGTCCTTCCATTGATTTATTTTCATGGAACCCCTTCGTGTCTCTTAACAAATAATAAGTCGTGACCTGCTCACACATTTTTACCCTTATTTCTCCCCCAGAGTCTCTGTCTCCCTAGTGAGTGTATTACTCCTTTGGATTTTTAGTTTCTCCCAATTTCTTTTCCTTTGTGGACATATATCACCACGGAGTATTAATTTTTGCATACATACATTTGCATCATGAGGTCTCTTAGGGACCAAAATTTGCCTATTTTTTATTATTTAAGCCCATTCTACCTTGTTGAGACGAAGATTTTAACCTTCATATCTCCGGCTAGAATGACCTTAAATAGGGGCATCTGTAAGACCCTAATTTTGACCTTAAGATCCCTCATGGCATCATATCATTGCACATTGCATTTGCCTCAAGGATCATAGCATCTTGGCTCTTTAACCCTAGGGTTGGGACTTGTGTGAGTTGGCTTGAGACCACCCAGCATGCTTGAATTGTATATTATGGATTTTCTTATTTTGTTTACTAACCAAAAGCACAAAAATATTTCACTAACTTGTTTTGTTTTAAAGCTTAAGCAATCATGTGATCCAAGGCTCCTAGGAGACCCCTGTGCCCATTGAAGTGGCCAGATAAAAGTGAAAGCAAGTATGGAAATGGTTCCCAAAGCTCTCAAACATCATATATTCCTCCCAAGTATCTCAATTTGTCAATTTGATCAAGATAAACCAAAGGGCTTGAGGATTGTTTCCCAAGGAAACCCTAATTCAGTTATGCATTGACTGTGCCTTGCTCATGAAGCAACCCCAACCTATTATCAAATACAATCAAGAGAAGTTCTTTCATTCATCATTTTATGCATATATGAGCCTATGTGAGTGTCCTCAATCATTTATTAATCAATATTTGAAGTTTGGACTTGAGAAGTTGATCAGTCAATTCATCTGACTATTTTGAAATCCATTGAGACCTAACTTTTGATGTGTTTGTCAAATGAAGATGAACCCAATGATAAAAACTATTCTTAAGAACCATATTAATAACTTTCATGTTCATCAAAAATCCATTTGAAACATGGAAGGTCATCATTCATTTCAAAATATTATAGGTCATTTTGACTGAAACCCTAATTTTGGGTCAACTTCCCAAGGATCTAACTCCTTCCTTTTTAATGATTTTTAGGTGAGACCAAGTGAATTGGAAAGTTTAAGATTACTAATTAAATTTTTATGTTGTACAAAATTTCATAATCATAAAAGAAACACATGTGATAATACAAAACATTATAGGTCACTTTGGACCAAAGCCATTGAAATGTGAAAAAGTCCAACTTCAAGTGCCCATAACGTTCTCATAAAAAATCCAAATGATGCAAAATATAAGTCCAAATTGACTGTCTTGAAAAGATCTGTAACTTTGATGCTGGAGGTTTAGTCATTTAAGGCTTGCATCATTGAAACAGAAGGGCTTGAAGTTGGTCATTTTGGCAAATTTTTCAAATGCATGTTTTGTACCTTGAACTTCATGGCCAGTTTTCAATATTTTCCAAACTCCAAATAGATTTTTGTTCAACATAATAATTGTTCCTTATGTCAAGACCTTTCCAACCATTACCCACATGCTTATGTTTCAATTTTCCAATTGGTACTTTCGAAGAGGTGAAGTTTTGTGATCATTTATGCATAACATGTTAAATTTCCATGCACAAGCAAATGCCTTGCAATTTGCACGTCCATTTCACTTTCATTTGTGTTCATAACTCATTTGCAATTGCTTTTGGGCCTCACATGCGCCTGTACAGGCCCATGCATGGAGGACCCAAGTTCATGCACACATGAGTTTTCTACTTCCTTGCATCAGCTGTGGCTATAAATAGAATGCCTTGCCTTGCTCATTTCTCAACCTGAAGGCGCCTGAAACCCTGCTGGATTGCTTCCCTAACCTCTCACTCAAAGGAATTCTGAAATTTCACTTCACTTTTCAAGCTTGAATTTCAACTTCCCTGGTTGATCTTCAGCTTCTAATTCCTTAGCCTTGCTTCATTGTTACTTCAAGATCAAGCTGCACTCGAGGATTGGATTGGATCAAGATCTTAAAAGCTGCACTTCAAAGGGTTTCACCATAACTGTTTTGATTCGAATCTCTCTTATTATTATGTATTTCTTGGTTTGGTTGGCATCTCTGAAGTCCTCATGTGAGAGGCAATTGATTTGTGGTTTTAATTTTGTGAATTGGTTAACTTCAGATTGAACACCTCATTTTTCAATCTCAGATTTCTTCCTCCATAAGAATCTTGAGAAGAAACTAAGGTTACAGGGGTGATGTACATCACCCCAGCTTTTGAATGGTATATAGATCATGTGTTATGGTTGAGGTTTGAAAACCTGCAACTGGTGGCCGGATTATGGCTTCTCACTGGAGAAGACGGTGGTTTCCACCACCGTCCCCACGCGTCCAAACCTTGGCCCTTGGATCCATTGGTCAAGATCTAATCTTGGCTCTTGATTTGTTTGACTTTAATTAATGCATGGTGCCACGCTGTTGACTAGTGTTTACCATACGCGCGTGCTTCCTGGCCATGTGATCAGCCACGTTAATTAATGAAGTGGGATCTGACGCCTCAGGATTTTTCTCTTTTATTAATTTCTGTTTTAATTTCTTTTATTCCATTTTATTTTAAAAATTCATAACTTCTTTATTTGGAATCACAAAAATATGAGACCAATTGCAAAAAATTTCTCTTAAATTCTAGTTTCATAAAATGATTTTTTAATTATTTTTGTGATTCCATTTAATTTTTTTTGTGAATTATTTCTTTGCTGGTTGTTTTTTAATTCATTTAAAATACTATTTGATATTCAAAAATGCCAAAAATATTTTCTTAGCATCTTTGGATAATGATGAATCTATGAAAAATATTCTCATCAATTTCTTAATTGATTTGAGATTTATTTGAGATTTTAGTCCAATTATGTTATTTTTCTTCATTTTTAATTGTTTAAAATTAGTTTCTGTTTTCAAAAAATGATGAGAAAATTTGTCAAACTTTGTTTGACCATGTTAGATTATGATGATCCAATTGGACTTATTCAAGTTGATTTGAATTGGATTTGAAGTTTGACCTTTATTTGTTCATTTATTTTATGCATTATTTTAATTCCAAAAAATACCAAAAACATGTTTGACCTTTCTTGACTTCTAATCTTCATTTCACTTCTGTTTACCATTGATTGATGTTGATTCCATTCATGTTTGATCAATGTGTTTTGCTTATGTCTTTTGAATTTCAATTTTTGTACATTCCATTTCCATCTTCATCTTCTTCTTTTTCTTTTGACCAATGAGTTAATGATTTGTGGTTAGCCTTGACATATGAGAGGCTTAACCTTCTTTGATCCAAATCAAATTCATATTGATCAAAGATCAAGTGAATTGCTTTGTGTCCAAGTAGGTTGCTTCTTGGTCAAGCAAAAAACCTAACAATCCATACAAGGTCATTCTTCTTTTCTTTTGGCATGGCAAGTTGTAGGAGCTTGGCTTACTAGTCATGGTCTCTAACTTGTGTTTATCGGCCTCAGATAGGTGTGACTACTACATTAGTCCACTTACGATTGCTTAACATAGCGCTAAATTGCCTTATGGCACACTAACTACTAATTACTAACTTTTAATTCAAGCATTTAATTCTTGCAATTTACTTTAATGCAATTTAATTTCTTGCTCATTTATTCATATTGTCTTTTGCCCTTTGCTAACTTGAGCTCATGTTTATGTTTATGCCATTTGCCTTTTGCTCACTTGAGCACATTATTGTGTATATACTATTGCCTTATGTTTGTTTTGTTTTTGTTTGTGTGAACCCAGTGCAAATGGAGAAAGGACTTAGAATTAGGACCTTACCTATGCTAAATGGAGTTTCAAGAGCAACTAGGCGTCATTCCTTTAGAATGATAAATATGTTGAAGAGCAACTAGGCCTCAAGCCTTTAGAATGCTTAATCTTGAAGATGAATTGAAAGGACCCTTATTCTAAACTCACTCTTGTCCATTCTTATTATGGCATTGTGGAACTTTTTGATTTGTGTGTTCTTGTGTGATAGGGATCCCAAACTTGAGCCAATTAGAAGGACCATTGTCATGAGCATCCAAGATTAAGAGAGACAAATCCAAATTGGAAGATCCTAGGAGCTTGATTGATTATTTGTTTGATTGCTTGAGTTAATTGCTTGCTAAGTCCAAAGGAAAGGAGCAACTTGGATCATCTTTATGATCTCAAGAAGGGAACTCCAAGGGTTTTTATTTCTTTTCTCTCATATTTGCATGTTTAGGACCTAGCCCTTCTCTTCTTCTCTCCACTCTAACCCAAGCCAAACTTATTTTGTGCAAACATTGACATTGTTTTCAAAATTAGAAACCTAGGCACAATGCCTCTGATCTTTTCATAATACTTATTTTGAATTGAACCTTAAGTCAACTTTGACTTTATTTTGTGAATACTTCTAATTTGTAAATACAACTCACTCAATTATTTTTTTGGTTCCAATGGCCACCTTTCCCAAAGCTTTTCATAAACATTAGCTATCAGGTTTGAGTTTATCATAGAGGTTGATGTAAACCTCACCTGTATCCTTAGTGGTTGAACTATAAGTCTTCCATACTTATTATAGGGTGGATCCCTCACTAGTATGTTGAAGCTCTCCTCACATGGTGGATTGTGGTTTTAGGTTGAGTTTTCTCCCTTTGATAACAAAAGACCTTAAGGCTTTTGACCAATCAATTCACCAACTTATTTTGAGACTTTTACCTCGAACTACGAGGATTTGATCCTACCTTTGTGATGGTACGTAGGCAATGGGTTTATCCATTCAAACAACCAAATTGTAAATAATTTGTATATTCTTTTCTCATCTCCCCAATCATGTTTGCACAAATATTTTCACAAATACCAACCTACCATACAACATTTGCAAAAAGGGTTCCCTTAGAGTACTAAGGATGTTTTGGGTGCTTAAAACCTTCCCATTGCATAACCAACCCCCTTACCCAGATCTCTGACATTTTTATTAGTTTTTGATTTGATAAAACTTCTCGGTTTTTGTTCGCTTTCTAACCTTTCCTTTGAATAAATAAAAGTGCGATGGCGACTCAAATTGTATGATTTACTTTTGATTTATTCAATAAATCTAAAGGTAACGAATACCCCGCTACATATGGAGATCCTACTGTTTTATGCTTTGTCCTTGAGGCATCCAAAAGGATACACCATGTTATGCAGAAGGATCAAATAGAAGCATAAACTATTGAAATCAATGTCATATCCCTCATCTATCAGCTCCAAAACATGAACCTTCACACACTCCAACGTGGCTGAATAAGAGAGAGACTGACAATAAAATAAAAAGTGGAAAACGGCTCAGTTATGTTTCATATTTTCCATCCACATGCATGCATACTTGTATATGCAAATTGTTACATAGCGTATATGAGTAATTGTTTACTATAAATGAAAATATGCAAAGTTGGAAACATTTGTTCTTTTGTATTCATATTTCAGTAGTACAAAATCGAGCATAACCAATGCAGTTGACACCCGACTTAGAGTTCAGGGGAGCTGTCAGAGGCACTTTGCACGTCTGAATACAACAAATAATTGCCCCATAATGCCTCACATGCCCTCAGAGTTTAGGGGAGTTTCCTAAGATGCTTTACACGTTCGACTACAGCAATCAATTCCCCCCCACAGTACCTCACGCGCCTTCAGAGTTTAGGGGAGCTATCCGAGATGCCTTTCACATCCGACTATAACAACCAATTCCCCTAGGGGGATATCTGTCATACCCCGAAATATTCCCTACCCTTTTCATCTTGTCTTTCAATCCTTGACTTAGGAATCATGTGTATACATTCATGGCTCATTCTTATGCATGATTCATTTGATAAATTGATTATTATAGATTCAAAGCTCTTGGCTTGCAAGCTAGGGTTTGTGTGTGGATCAAACCTTTAAAGGCATGGCATTGACTATTCATATGAGCATAGGGGATGTAAAACTCTAATTTCATGGTCTATTGAAGCATGAATTCAACAAGATTTCATCATTGCACTCCTCAAGGCACTCAAACCCTAGTTTCATGACGATATGGTTGTGAGACTTTGTGAATACCCTTTGGGCCTTGTCTTGGATGTATAAGCCTAGATGGGGGTTCACACATTAAATATTTGTTTTTGAAGCATCATGATTGATTCAAAGACCTTGGTTGAAGGGTATGCCTCATAAAACCTTAATCAGGGAGGATATGGTCCTAAGGTACCTTATGGCTTAACTTTTCATCTGGATGGCCTCCAAACCTTAGTTTCATCTTATTCTTCACCCATTGTGTGTTTTATTCTCTTGCTTGATCAAGGTCCCCTAACACCCTCTTGTTCATGGTCCATTCATGTTGATTACTTGGCTTTGGTTCCATTCATTTGTGCTTAAGCCCATTGGTCCTAGCTCAAGCCTTTGATCCCACAACTTCCACTTTTGCTTCCATTCCATGACATTTCATCTGATTACTTCAAGTGCCTATTCCATGACTTGCATGGTTTCACCATATAAATGTTGTTCAAGTACATTTCATGCCATTGGTGCTTGGTCTATGAATCATTTGTTAGGTCATAATACAACTTGGTCCTTGCTAACATCTTGGGTTCATGCTCATCATTGTCCATTCAAGTTAATTTGATTCATGTTACTGGTTCATTTAAGTCATAGTCTTGTTCATCATTCATGTTAATCTAATTCAAGTTCACGGTCCATTTCAATCTATTTCAAGTCATGGTTGCAATGGTTCATATTCATCAATTTATTTCAAGTATCAAGATTCAATCATTACAAACATCAAATTCAAATCATGTTCATCATACAAGTATCAAATTCATTCATAAACAAATGTCATTTTCATTCATATACATGAAATTACATTATTACAAATTAGATGCCCATTACATGAAAAACAACAAATTTTGGCAACTTTGACCAAGTGTTGACTTTGGTCAACGGTTGAATTTTTGGTCAACTTTGACCAAAGTCAACTCATAGCTTCCCTAAACCTAATCCTACTTGCTTCATGCTAAATCTTCCATTTCAATCCCATGATTCATTATTGCTTCATGAGCAAGCAAGTTTCCTTCTTCAAGTCATGTTTTGCCATATAATAATGCTTTGTAATGATAACTTATCCCATGTCCACAAAGCCTACATTAGCATAAACAAAGATCAAACCATGAGTTCAAGTTAAACAATGCAGCTATAACATGTAACCAAACAAGATACAAACCAAACTTGCAATCTGAGCCAAGTCAGAACAAGAAAAAACCTACCACACACCAGACATGCAAAGGACCTTGCTGCATCATAACCAGAGTTGAACCAGTCCATAAAACATCAAACGAAATGCCTAGAAAGGCTGCATATTAAGTTGTAGGCCTATTGCAGAACAAGACCATGAGTAAATATCAGGGCCAGGAAAGCATGACAAGGCAGCCACAGTGCAAGCATCATGTAACATACAAGTCAAGACACCACAACACCAATCCATAGCATCATAACCAAAACAAGTCATACATGCTAGTTGTAAGACCCCAATTTTGACCCTAAGACCCCTCATGTCGTCTCATTATGTTTGCATTGTCATTAGGATCACATCTTGATATTCTCTTCACCTATCATTCATTGGGTTTGCATTGGGAGAGATCACCAAGTATATTTGATTGTATCATACTTTATTTTTCTTTGTTTACTAACCAAAATACCAAAAATATGTCTAGTGTAGTTTTGTTTCTTTTGTAAGTAGTGTGTGCATCCACCTATGTATCATCAAGCTCACAACTAGGGTTTGAGACCCTTAGTGCAAGGGATCAAGCAAGAAAAGGTCCAATTGAGTTATAAGCATCATATATGGATCCCCATTTTCTTCATTTGTCATTTTGATCAAGAATTCCTCAAGAGTTTGAAGTTTGTTTGTCAAGGAAGCCCTAATTCATCTGGGTATCTTGTGTGACTTCATCAACAAGTTTATCCAACATTTGGTCAAAGATATTATGGGATACTTCATTGAACTTCATCATAAGCATATATGATTATCCATGAGCCCCAAAGAGCAAAGGAACTTCAAGTTTGTAAGTTGGTTCAAGGAGGTTGACCAGAAAAGTCAACTAGTCAAATCTAGGGTTCCCTAGACTCTATCTCCTACAATTTTTGTCATACGAAAATTATTCCAAGATAAAAGTTACTCTTTTTGACATTCCAAACAAATTTCATGTTGTCATCAAGAGCTAATTTTTTTTTGGAAAGTCATTTTTTATGGTGAAAGATAATAGGTCATTTTGTTTGTGCCCTAGAGAGAAGGTCAACTTCCAAGAACCATTACTTCCTAAATTTTCATGATATGAATATGATACAAGTTTCATGATCAATTTCAAGATGTCTTATTCAACTTTTCTTCTTTTAGAAAGGTCAAATTCTACTTTCAAGGGCATGTGCCATGAGGAAACATGATAGGTTCATTTTGGTCCTTATCATTGAACAAACAGTTTTCCTCAACTTCTAAAATCTATAACCTCATCATGCAAGATCCAAATGGTGTCAAATTTGTGACCAAATTGAATATTATTGAAAGAGATACAACTTTTAAGAAGGAACCAGAGTCATTTGAAGCTTATACAAAAAGTTATTCAAGGTGGAAAAAGGGGTCATTTGACTTTTAACTTAGAAAATTTTCAAGTATGTTTGATTCCTCCAACTTCAAGGTCAGAATTCATAAAGTTCCAAGCTTCAAACGGAAAAGGTTCCAACATCAAAGTTGTTCGCCTTCATACTAGATTTCCAAAGAGCTCAAGATCATCTCATTTGGATAAAGAGTTAAGGACTTGTGCATGGCTTCTTTGCATGGCCCAATTTGGCAATTTTTGAACTCAATTTTCAAACACCTTTGTATGGCTTCATGTTATGATCTCAACATCAATTGTGCATGAATTTGGACTTATTGCAATCATCATTTGGGCCTGAACACATGCCCATGCACCCATGCACATCACTTGCTATTTTTGGATTCAAATTTGAAAGGTGTAAAAATCAATTTGCATTGCCTATATAATGAGCTCCATTGCCTCATAATTGAAGAGAACCCTTGCCTAAGCTTTGCTCAGCAATCCCATAGCCACCATTAAAAGAATACCTTGAGGATTTCATTAAAATCGAGCTTCTAGTCCAACTTCTGTTTTTGAACTAGAACTCCAAGGATTCAAAGTCTTTTTGGTTCTAATCATCTCTTGCCTCTCAAGGGGAACCCAAGTTGACGACGAGCCAAAGTAGGGTTGTAGTTTATTCCTCCTTGTGTACCAATGAGAGGCACATTAGAAAATTCACCACAATTATCAATAATCTCCAAGCTACTCAATGAAGTATCATACCAAACTAAATCATCATTAGTGATAGATATAAGTCTCTGAGACCATCTTAGACGTTGTTTGTTCTCCACAAAAGTAGGCGTCTGAGGCAAGTGCGAAATAAACCACCTATACAGAAGGGGAACACAACATACAATAGTCCCACCACCTTTAGAATTCCTTAGATGCAAAGAGAAATACATATCTCCTAACAGAGTAGGTACATGATTCCCAATCAAGAAAATTCTAATGGCGTTAACATCAACAAAACCATCAATGTTAGGGACACAAAGCCAAACCATAAATGAGCAATACAAAGATAGCTTCAAAAGCATCCACACTACCGGCTTGAGAAAAGGCAGTAGCTTCCTTGATGAGGAACTCAAAAGTCAATCCAAACAATCCTCCTTTCTTCACCCAATGAGCCTCTATCTCAGACTTCTTCAGATGAAGAGCTTCAGCTATAATGTGAGATCTGGGAATCTCCTCTAATCCACTAAAAGGCACTTTTTTAGAAGCAGGTATTCCCAAGAGATGGGCATACTCCTCTAACGTAGGCACAAGCTGATAATCAGGAAAAGTGAAGCAATGGTAGAGAGGATCATAGAACTGAACCAACACACTCAAAAGTTCTTCAACCACATCAGCAGACAAGATATACAGAAGCTTCCCATGACGTTGCTTGAAGTTCAAAGGATCTAATACGAAGGATGATAACTTCCTTAACTCTTTCAAATATGGATATCTGAAACTATACTTCTTAGTGTTCCTTCATCCATAATCCATGGTCTGAAAATATTTGCAAATAAGACGTCAATTCCTTGAAATTATTTTTCGTGTGATGAATGTTATGATGCACATGAATGCATGAATGCAACAATCACAAATAAGGGATCACACACAAGGATAAAAAAGGTCACGGGATGAATCAAGTCTTTGTCAAGATCAATCATCCATTTTAGTGGATTATGGTTTTTACCTTATCAACACCCAAGTTCCATTGATATTGACAAGACTTGATTGGATCAACCAAGAATCAAGGGTTTGTTGTGAGTCAGGAGCATGGAGTCTGGGTAATAACCATCCCAAAGAAGTGTACTAGGGATAAGAACCTGTAGATCATGTTCTAAAAAGTTCCCAGAGTCTTAATTCCATCTATCGGATATTATAGGTTAGGATGACTGATTCATCAACCCATAATATTCTCAAGAGAAACTCGTCTGAGTGTAGTATCACGTAACAACTGTTATCAAGTCTACACTTGAACAGTCTCCGCACTACGTCCTAAATAGGCCAAGAGAGGTTAAATGTTCTACGGTCCTCAGCTTCTCGGACCCCAAATCAGAGAAAGTAATGCCTAACCACAAATAACTTGTGTGACATTTATAACTCCAAAAGGGTCTCCACTGAGTGGATGGGTCTCAAGCCAACTTGTCAAGGACTACTCCACACAAGTCGAACATGACTATACCATTCTCTTATCTTAATTACACTCAAGTTTGGGTTAGAACTTATCTCACCACTCAGAGATCACCAAGCACCACAAGCAGATTATATTACACAAACAAATATACATACATCAAATATACAATTATATACGCACAAAAAAGTAGGCTAAACCCACTGGAGACTACTCCCCAGCTGAGTCACCACTTAATTTCTATAGCGATAAATTTATGACCATCAAGCTATGGATAAGCTAAACGTCAATTAAACCAGATTCGCCACCACGCTTTTATTGTTTCCAAGGGAAAAAGGGAAAAGTACAAACAAAACCCAAAAAGATAAGAAGTTTTCAAATCAAAACTAATAAAATGCCAGAGATTACAGGTAAGGGGGTTGGTTACACAGAGGGAAGATGTTAGCACCCAAAGTGTCCTAGGTACTCATAGGGAGCCCTTTCTTGTGTGCATACGTGTTTTTGTATAAAATGATGTTTGCAATAAATAGAGTGGATGGATGAGAAAAGAATTCATTAATTATATTTTTGTGTTTGACAAGACCTTCGGACTTGTGCCTACGTACCAACATAAAATGAGGGATCAAAACCTCGTAGTTCGTGGTAACAAATTCAAAATGGGTGTATTTCTTTTAACAAAAAATTAAGTTTAACAAAGGCACAAAATGCCTAAAAAGGTTTGAATGAGTGTTAGTTCTTTTTGTCTTTTGAAATTTTAAGTTAAGTATAGTTAGGTTCATTTACAAGTTTGATTAAGAAAAGAGTTTAAAAATGCAATGGCATAAGGCCAAAGTTTCTAATTTGCAATATGGTCTAAGTTTTAAAAAAAACACATGCAAAGAAGATTTTAAAAGGATGGAGAGATTAGAAATTAAAGAAGCGGGGAAGAGATGAAAAGACTAACCCTAAGCCAAAAATTAAAATTTAAGAGTTGAAAAAATCTAACCAATAGGCTGCAATCCAATAGACAAGAATGTCATATAGAAACCCAAATTTCCCTTGGACTTTAGAATCAAGCAATATAAATACACAAATAGCAAGATTAAGAGCAAAGCATAAAATAAAGATAGCCACATCCAAGTGTCGCATCCGCGAAAAACAACCGGCGGGCTAAAACAAAAACAACACAGAGCCGCCACCGTGCGTTATTTATCCCAAAAGAGGGAAAGGAAACGCTCGAAGTAAACCTGGGAAAAGCATGGTCTCGCGACCAAAGAGAATGGGATCGGGAGTCGGTTACGCAAGGGGAAGGTATTAGCACCCCTCACGTCCGTCGTACTCGACGGGATCCACGTTCTAAAAGAAAGAAAAGGTTGCTAAAACAAACACCACACACACACACCGAAAACAACACAGGTGGGGTTAAGAGGAAGAGGGCTCGCTAGAACATCGCGTCCTATGCCTACGTATCTCGTCTGGAACGAGAATCAGAGCTGCCGTAGTTCGGCTCACGCACGCCAAACAGGACACACACAAACACGGGCAAACATGGAACCTGAATGCCAATCGCTGGACTTACATCGGCTTCCGAACCAAACAAACACAATCAGGATACGGACAGCCAATCGCTGGGCTTACATCCATATCCTGACACACAAGAACAAACAAGCAACAAGCTACTAAGGAGTCGGGAACTCGAGCCTAGCAACTGTCAAGCAAACACACACAAAAAAGGAAAAAAAGTGCCCGGAGAGACCTCGCACGGTCTCCTGCCTACGTACCTCATCTGGTATGAGGATCAGGGCGACGTAGTTCCCCCCAACAGGGGAGAAAGACTAGCCAGATAACAAAGGGAGACACGACTAGGGAGCTGGACTCGAGCCTAGGTGTTATCATGCATCCTTGCCCTATGTTAAGGTTCACTATCTACTTGCACCACAGCAAGCTAATCCTATCCAGGAAAAACAGTCATGCAAGCATAAACAAAACAAATCAAACATTTCAGATAGCACACACTATATCCAGTCAAGTGAGGCTCAAACAATGGGTCAGACTGCCAAGGCAAGTCATCTGTACAAGGGTAGTGTTAGCTCTTAACCCTGACATTGAGAGTCAGGGTGAAGCCAGATGAAAGGTGAGTGAAGATTAGACTTCACAGCTCTTATCCCTAACCAGGGAGAGCTTCAGACAAAAGAGTGTGGGTTCAGAAAGGAGGAACCCTTCTACACTCATGACTCTGACACAACTGTACAAATGTACAAGATCTTGGGTTTGTGTCCCAATGCATCAACACAATGGTGTGAGCAGAGGGACGACTCAACAGAATAGTGGGGGATGGATTGCACATCCCTTGGGTTCCGCCAATTGCCTTAATCAAGGTCTTTACCTGCTTGGGGACAAAAATAAACAATCACAATCATCGCCTCTTAAGGAGGACTTCAGACAGTTGCCTGGCCAAGTAACAGGCCAGGTCTTCCAGACTACATGGAGAATAGAAATTCTACCTCAATTGGTTTATACAACCAAGCACAGCAAGCAAGTTCTCAAGGAACTATTAGCAACTAATGTACCTGAAATCAATCAAGTACAGTCAGTATACCAGACAAACCAACAGTAAACAGCAAAAGTCAATCTGTACAGTCAAACACAAGTTAATGCACACAAGTGCAAGCCATGAGCTCAAACTCAAGCATCAAACCCTACAACACAAAGTCAATGTTAATCATAAACAATTCACAAGTCAACTTAATTAACTTGAAGCAACCTCCTTAAACCATTTGCATCTCAACCTGAAAATCCAAACCAAACATGAGAAACAAGACCACTAGGCCAAGCCTAGGGTCCAAGGGAGATGAAAAAATCAAAACAGCAAGTGAAAATGATCCAAAATCACAATTAATCAATTTAGAAACAAATGCAATTGGTCCCATGCTCATATCAATCACCATTATCATTTCATGCACAAAAAGGTATCACACATGCAATTTGCAACCTCAAATGACCAAACCGAAAGATCTCAAGCAAATCCATACCAAAACAATTCAATTAATTCCACAAAAATTCAAGTCCAAAAAAAACACATGGAATGAATAGCATATCAAATTTCAGCTCATTTGGATTAAGGGAAGTAGGTCAATGAAAATCAAAAAGTTCAGATAATTTCAAACAAACCAACACAAGGCATCCACACAAGCATCAACTTCCAAAAATCATAAAACAGTGACAATACATGATAAATGAATGGGATCAAAACCATAATGACATATAATGTGTCTAAAATGCACATGTCAATTTTCACATCCATCCAATTAATCATGAGAATTTCACAAATCAAATGCCAACATGTGTCACAAACAATCACCAAAATGATCCAACAGAAGAGAAAATCTCAATCAATTAGAAAATGCCATCAATAAATCCAGAAAAAATCACATGTGATCTCCACATACATAGGTTCATTCATGCAAAAAATTGGCTCAATCTAACATCCCTAAGCACATCAAATAAAATCATGAAGTTCATCAAGCTTGGTGTGACACAAATTGTCACACCTCTAATCAAAAATTCATATCTCCTCAACCAGGTATCCAAAGATTACAAACTACATACCAAAATCACCATCAAAGAGTCCAGAATAAGTACAAAAAATTTCATCAATTTCTTTGGAAGCATCATCATTTCATGAATGATATGGCATGACATGTACAAAATGAACACATTCAATCAATCTCTAGACAAATTAATTTTCCACATGTGCACAAAAATAATAAAAATCATCATTAAAATCTACACATCATGAGGAGCATGGTGAAAAAAACCTCACTAATTTTGGACAAAGGATGAATTAGATATGGATTTTCTAAGTCATGTGATCAAAAATGGAATGGAAATGAAAAAGAAATGAGAAATAATACAAATTAAACTCAGAAATGGCATAAGCGTAATTCTTTAACAGCGTGACCAAAACACTGCGTTTCACTTAAAACGCTGGCACGCTCTGATTGGAGGACGATGGCGGGAAACAGCTATTTGAATTCAGGCCAGGGAGTTATGGATCTATCGCGTGTTTCAGCATGTTCTCATCATCTTCATCAAACAAGAATTCCAGAAAATCGAAAAATGCAAAATCTCAACCAAATTCAACAAATCATATATCACTGTGTTCGTCTTTCAACCTATATTAAGGATATGGAAAGCATTTGTCCTAACTCTAAGCATAGCAACGGGATCGAGCAAGAAAAGGTTTACACATCAAACTTCAATCTCAAATTTCTCTCTCAATACTCAATCAAATAAAAAACTATGAGCATCATGATAATCTACATCACAAGATCTACCTAAACCACATCAAGATTTTGAGAATTAGAGAGTTCGAGTTCTGACCTTAAAATGATGGCAGTGATGAATCCGCGAGCTTCACCGTCCAAATTGTGAAAACAGATGATGATTAATGTCCAGGAAGATGATTGGAAAATGTTCCTCAGCTCAATGATGCTCCAGTTGCAAGAACCTTCGATTTGCCATGAATGAACTCACTTCCAACAATTGCGATTCTTGAAGGTTTTTGCCTCGATTCTATGAAACAGTTCTTCACCAAGGTTTATGGAGTGTGGATCAAACAAGAATCATCCAAATTGATGAAGAATTCATGAAGAAATGTTGAAAAAATGTGATGAAGTTTTGAGAGAATTTTGTGGTTTTGGAGGGAAAAGTTGTTACAAATCTTGAAGAATGTGATGTGTTTTGCATTTTCTGTTACAGTTAAGGCTTTATACCACTGCTTAATCCATTCCTTAATCCAAATTAGCAAAATGAGAGTGATTAGCATAATTGCATTTCAAGTGTAATGGCAAAAAGATCCCTTCCAAATTGGGCAATGTGACAGCAAATGACAGTTGGAGCAACTTCTAAATGGTATTTGGAGTGTGTAGCAATTGGTTCCATGTGCATAGGCCTTGTATTTCTCAATTTCACCATTCCACACCAAAAATACAAATGAATTCACTTGAAAAATGACTTTTTGCCTTGCTTATTTTTAATGAATTTTGACCATGCATCATGAAAGTACATGTGAAATGGGGTTTGCTCAAAGAAAGATCAACCAAATTGGCCATTCCATGTGAAAGTTATGCCACTTTGAATTTAGGCATTTTTGGAAAATGATTGGACCATAACTTGTCAACCACACATGGGAAATTCAAGTTCTTGGACTTTTTGGAAAGTTGAGAGCAAGATCTACAACTTTCATGTTGAACAAAATTTCATTTGAAGCATTTTTGGACATGTAATTGTGTGGTGAAAAACTTTCCATTTTTGGAAACTTTCATTACAAGTCACTTTCTATTTTTGGAAAGTTTTCTCCTGACTTTATTTTCTTCATTCTTGATGTTTGAAATGTCAAATGAAACTTGTTTCAACATGAATGAAGTATATCCAACCCTCTCCCACCTCCAAATCCAGAAAATCAAGCACAGTTGACCACAGTTGACTTTCCTGATTGATAGATGAATTTGGCTATGCACTGATCCACTTGAGCCTCAATCTCCTGATGAAATGGCTCTAGGATGAAACCCTAGCTTCCATAAGCTCAATATAATCACATGATGATCCCCATATCCCTTGTAGACCCCATCTCCTTGCCATGCCCTGATTGGCCCAGTGCAACTGATTAGGGTTGACCAGTGGTCAAAACCCTAATCTCAAGGTACCTGATCAATCTCTTGAACTTCTTGGATGATATCAAGACCATGATGATGATGATGTACCATTTCAACCAAGATAAAGACCAATCTCCCTGAGAAATCATGAAACCCTAATTTAGACCCCACATCCTCAGATGATTAATGATCAGTCCATTCAATCAATGAAACCATCAGCTTGCATATATCCACCTCTTTATCTTCTGATCAAGACTTAGGAGGATGATTTGCACAATGTAACCACATGATATGCAATATGCAATGCCTAATGTCCTAAAAATGCAATGCAATATGTTAAGCTAGTCCCAAGAGAGGAGGGCAAATTTTGAGGTGTTACAGCTGCCCCTATTCAATCCACTGTGAACCTGTCGATATGAATAGCCTCGGCTTTCAGATGATCAGGATGAAGAGTGATTGAATACCAAGAACAGACGAACAATTTGCACTCTGATGGGAAAATAATTAACAATGCCTGTCAGGATCGGCAAAGAAACAATCTTGAAGAAAAATCCTTCTGGTACGGAGAAAGTCGGTCTGATCACCGAAACAGAAACGTCGACATGTATACCAAAATAAATGGTAACACAGGGATAACCATGGCCTGAACACCACATATCCGCTGGGGATTATTATCTCCTTCTTTTTATGCTTTTCTTGAACCCCGAAACTTTCTCTTTTTCGTTTTCTTGAACCCCAAAATTTTCTTTCGCGCGAATGATCCCGGATCACCGCAGTTGAACCCCGACAACTTCATAGTAGTCTTGTTTGCCAAATAATGAACCCCGCTCTCCAGAAAACACCCCGTGTCTCCCTTTCTCCATTTGGACCCCGTTCTCTAGAAAATGCCTCAACACTTCCTTTCTCCATTTTCTTGTGATAATTCCGCTGGCAACGCCGGATATAACACCAAAACACCACTCCGATGGCGACATATCAGAGGGTACACCTTCAACCAGACACTTACTGATGACTGGGAGGAAACTCGACGTTTACTGGACATCGAATCAATGATGTTGACAGACACCAAAGAAAACTCGACCAGACACTTACTGATGACTGGGAGGAAACTCGACGTTTACTGGACATCGAACAATGATGTTTACAGGACATCGAACAACGATGTTTACTTGACATCGAACAATGATGTTTACAGGACATCGAACAATGATGTTTACAGGACATCGAACAACGATGTTTACAGGACATCGAACAATGATGTTTACTGGACATCGAACAATGATGTTTACTGGACATCGAACAACGATGTTTACTTGACATCGAACAATGATGTTTACAGGACATCGAACAATGATGTTTACAGGACATCGAACAACGATGTTTACAGGACATCGAACAATGATGTTTACTGGACATCGAACAATGATGTTTACTGGACATCGAACAACGATGTTTACTTGACATCGAACAATGATGTTTACAGGACATCGAACAATGATGTTTACAGGACATCGAACAATGATGTTTACTGGACATCGAACAATGATGTTTACTGGACATCGAACAACGATGTTTACTTGACATCGAACAATGATGTTTACAGGACATCGAACAATGATGTTTACAGGACATCGAACAACGATGTTTACTTGACATCGAACAATGATGTTTACAGGACATCGAACAACGATGTTTACTTGACATCGAACAATGATGTTTACAGACATCGAACAATGATGTTTACAGGACATCGAACAATGATGTTTACAGGACATCGAACAATGATGTTTACAGGACATCGAAGAAAACTCGACCAGACGGGGATCAACACGACACTTACTGGTATCGCAGGGATGACATCTCCATATGTCCAAAACCAGGCAGACGCTTGCCGGGGACTAACTGGGAAATACTGTTGCTCCAAAATCACAATGTTGAACTCCTCAGAGTAACACACTCCAACTTCCATCTCGCACGACAGAAATCCTCCTCCAATATCGCACTATCGGGAAATACCGTTGACCCAACGTCACGATGCTCAACTCCTCAGAGTAACATCTTCCCTAACCGGCAGAACCCATTTTCAGATGGTAACCACGGCTCGAGTCGCGTTGATCGCGTAACATCTCCATCTCTGTCCGACGGAAAAGTTTCCTCCAGTGTCGCACTACTAGGGTACAACAAATCTCAAGCAGTAACCACGGCCCGAGTAACTGATGCTTGCAATGCTGATGTTGATCTTCCAACCAGCGAAACCACTCCTCAAACGGTAACCACGGCTCGAGTAGCATCTTCACCCACTCGCAGAACCATATCTCAAACGGTAACCACGGCTTGAGACTAGCCTATGCTTGCAATGATGCATGATTGATTTTTCCAGCGTAATGCTCCATAATTATGGAAATGCTACGCGATTTATTTATATTTTTTTTATGCAATATGCTATGCTTATCTACATGATGAATGCATAAAAAGTATCCCCCTCCAGGGACTCTTCTGAGGAGCTCGAGACACTCCGCTGAGGAACTCGCCACCACTCCGATTCCGCCCTGCTGGGGAATAGTGCTGCTGCTGGGAAAAGGCAACCCTTGCTGGGGATAACCTCCTTTGCACCCAATCCTCCTGGGGAAATGCTGGGGAAGAACCACCAATGCACTTTGTGGGGATACAACTGTTTTTGACTTGCTGGGGATATCAATCCCGACTCCGCTTGGGAAACCCTCACAGATACCTCCGTTGGGAAATAGCCACCTTCAGGCCTGGCGACTGGGGAAACATTGATCTGAAATCTGCTGGGGATAACCATCCTGACCCTGCTAGGGAACCACAGACCTTGAATCTGCTGGGAAATTAGTCCTCACGACTCTGCTTGGGGATACACACCCTGACTCGTCTGGACCTTTTCTGCTCCATCATCTTGTATTCCAAGTCGCGCCGCGCTCGACGGAGAGCGAACTCCTGGGGACTATACAGACTTTTCAATCTTCCGACTTTGAAGAGTCTTCTTGATTAATTCCAAGGATCGTCGTACGTCCATCGCCGTCATTTCACTGCTCTCTTATTCATTCGTCCGTGATCGGACTCCATGGGAATTTGTTTTGTCAACAGCTTCCACATCACAACCTGCAAGTGAGTGAAAAGATCTAACAGTACCTGCAAAACAGATCGTTAGATAAAACCGTGCCCCAGGCGTGTCAAGATTTCAACACTTGGGTCACTCAACCTTCCGAATAAGATTTCAAGTTTCAATCTTATAAGCATGCATTGGAAGGGACTTGTATGTCTTAAAATGCAAGATTCTTCATCACAATAATCGGATGTTTTTGCAATCAAAGCGGTAATGAAAAATAAAAACAAAATTATTTGACTGAATATGCATTTTATTGATTGAAAAAGTGTGTGGCTCAAATTGAGCAATACACAGGAAGCAATTCCTGAAAAGAGGTAATTGCGCACAAAAGGAAAAATCTATCCTAATGGCAATGTGAAACCCGTGATCTCGTCGAGTTCCCACTCGGTTACACCCCATATGTCCTCAGACTCTCCGTGCTTTCTGCCTTCTGAATAAGACGTTTCTGACTGATCCCCACCAGGTATTATCCATGATGCTCTAACCAAAGCGCAAACGATCATGCCAGACGCAGTTGTTCGTTTCAATCCCTCTTTTGCCTGGACCGCCCTTTCGGGTTTTCAGTCCACCGGGATACCCTTTTTTGCCCAAGTCGCCTTTTCAGGTTTTCGACTTGCCGGGTGTACAATTTTTCATTTTATCCCTAATTTTTGCCCGAACCTTTTTTCTGTTTTTTGGTTCGCCGGGATGTCCATTTTTGCCTGGACTATTTTGTTCTTTTCTGTCCAGCGGGTCTCTTTATACGAAGTATTTTTTAATTGCGTCCGCATTCACAGGGGATGGAAAATCTTCGCCATCCATGGTTGTTAACAACAAGGCTCCGCCAGAGAAAACCTTCTTGACCACGAATGGACCTTCATAATTGGGTGTCCATTTGCCCCTACGATCGTTTTGAGGAGGAAGGATCCTTTTCAGCACCATATCACCTACGTGATATACCCGAGGTCGCACCTTTCTGTCGAAAGCGCGCTTCATCCGTTGCTGGTATAACTGCCCATGACAGATGGCCGCCAGCCTCTTCTCCCTGATCAGGCTCAACTCTTCATACCGAATCCTTACCCATTCAGCCTCTTGCAACTTCACGTCCATCAGGACTCTCAAAGAGGGAATTTGAACCTCAACCGGTAGCACCGCTTCCATTCCATATACCAATGAGAAAGACGTTGCCCTAGTAGATGTGCGTACCAACGTTCGATACCCAGGATACAAGCTTCATTCTCAACCACACTGTCGGTGCATTAGGTAAACTCCGCTTCCATTCATGTTAATGGCCCCATCAGACATCAGAATCCGTTCGGATTCAGGGTCAGGCCCCTCCTCCAGGATCGGTTACTCTCAATCTTTCGATTAGAGCACCTCGAGATGTCCTCATCAGGGAACTCAAACTTCCTCGGTTGATAATCCTCAATAGGTTGCCGGGCGAGGTAATCAGACAATACACTCCCCTCGATTGCTTTCTGAGAAGTATGCTGAATATCGTATTCAATCAAAATCATTTGCCCTCTTGCAACCCATCCGGTCAATGCTGAATATCTTCTTCATAATCCTGTAAACATCATTGTTCGATGTCCAGTAAACGTCGAGTTTCCTCCCAGTCATCAGTAAGTGTCTGGTCGAGTTTTCTTTGGTGTCTGTCAACATCATTGATTCGATGTCCAGTAAACGTTGAGTTTCCTCCCAGTCATCAGTAAGTGTCTGGTTGAAGGTGTACCCTCTGATATGTCGCCATCGGAGTGGTGTTTTGGAGTTATATCCGGCGTTGCCAGCGGAATTATCACAAGAAAATGGAGAAAGGAAGTGTTGAGGCATTTTCTAGAGAACGGGGTCCAAATGGAGAAAGGGAGACACGGGGTGTTTTCTGGAGAGCGGGGTTCACAATGGCGATTGCAAGTTATCGTCAGGCGACTGGGGTTCAAAATGGAGAGCGAGGTTCATTATTTGGCAAACAAGACTACTATGAAGTTGTCGGGGTTCAACTGCGGTGATCCGGGATCATTCGCGCGAAAGAAAATTTTGGGGTTCAAGAAAACGAAAAAGAGAAAGTTTCGGGGTTCAAGAAAAGCATAAAAAGAAGGAGATAATAATCCCCAGTGGATATGTGGTGTTCAGGCCATGGTTATCCCTGTGTTACCATTTATTTTGGTATACATGTCGACTTTTCTGTTTCGGTGATCAGACCGACTTTCTCCGTACCAGAAGGATTTTTCTTCAAGATTGTTTCTTTGCCGATCCTGACAGGCATTGTTAATTATTTTCCCATCAGAGTGCAAATTGTTCGTCTGTTCTTGGTATTCAATCACTCTTCATCCTGATCATCTGAAAGCCGAGGCTATTCATATCGACAGGTTCACAGTGGATTGAATAGGGGCAGCTGTAACACCTCAAAATTTGCCCTCCTCTCTTGGGACTAGCTTAACATATTGCATTGCATTTTTAGGACATTAGGCATTGCATATTGCATATCATGTGGTTACATTGTGCAAATCATCCTCCTAAGTCTTGATCAGAAGATAAAGAGGTGGATATATGCAAGCTGATGGTTTCATTGATTGAATGGATTGATCATTAATCATCTGAGGATGTGGGGTCTAAATTAGGGTTTCATGATTTCTCAGGGAGATTGGTCTTTATCTTGGTTGAAATGGTACATCATCATCATGGTCTTGATATCATCCAAGAAGTTCAAGAGATTGATCAGGTACCTTGAGATTAGGGTTTTGACCACTGGTCAACCCTAATCAGTTGCACTGGGCCAATCAGGGCATGGCAAGGAGATGGGGTCTACAAAGGATATGGGGATCATCATGTGATTATATTGAGCTTATGGAAGCTAGGGTTTCATCCTGGAGCCATTTCATCAGGAGATTGAGGCTCAAGTGGATCAGTGCATAGCCAAATTCATCTATCAATCAGGAAAGTCAACTGTGGTCAACTGTGCTTGATTTTCTGGATTTGGAGGTGGGAGAGGGTTGGATATACTTCATTCATGTTGAAACAAATTTCATTTGACATTTCAAACATCAAGAATGAAGAAAATAAAGTCAGGAGAAAACTTTCCAAAAATAGAAAGTGACTTGTAATGAAAGTTTCCAAAAATGGAAAGTTTTTCACCACAAAATTACATGTCCAAAAATGCTTCAAATGAAATTTTGTTCAACATGAAAGTTGTAGATCTTGCTCTCACCTTTCCAAAAAGTCCAAGAACTTGAATTTCCCATGTGTGGTTGACAAGTTATGGTCCAATCATTTTCCAAAAATGCCTAAATTCAAAGTGGCATAACTTTCACATGGAATGGCCAATTTGGTTGATCTTTCTTTGAGCAAACCCTATTTCACATGTACTTTCATGATGCATGGTCAAAATTCATTAAAAATAAGCAAGGCAAAAAGTCATTTTTCAAGTGAATTCATTTGTATTTTTGGTGTGGAATGGTGAAATTGAGAAATACAAGGCCTATGCACATGGAACCAATTGCTACACACTCCAAATACCATTTAGAAGTTGCTCCAACTGTCATTTGCTGTCACATTGCCCAATTTGGAAAGGACCATTTTGCCATTACACTTGAAATGCAATTATGCTAATCACTCTCATTTTGCTAATTTGGATTAAGGAATGGATTAAGCAGTGGTATAAAGTCTTAACTGTAACAGAAAATGCAAAACACATCACATTCTTCAAGATTTGTAACAACTTTTCCCTCCAAAACCACAAAATTCTCTCAAAACTTCATCACATTTTTTCAACATTTCTTCATGAATTCTTCATCAATTTGGATGATTCTTGTTTGATCCACACTCCATAAACCTTGGTGAAGAACTGTTTCATAGAATCGAGGCAAAAACCTTCAAGAATCGCAACTGTTGGAAGTGAGTTCATTCATGGCAAATCGAAGGTTCTTGCAACTGGAGCATCATTGAGCTGAGGAACATTTTCCAATCATCTTCCTGGACATTAATCATCATCTGTTTTCACAATTTGGACGGTGAAGCTCGCGGATTCATCACTGCCATCATTTTAAGGTCAGAACTCGAACTCTCTAATTCTCAAAATCTTGATGTGGTTTAGGTAGATCTTGTGATGTAGATTATCATGATGCTCATAGTTTTTGATTTGATTGAGTATTGAGAGAGATATTTGAGATTGAAGTTTGATGTGTAAACCTTTTCTTGCTCGATCCCGTTGCTATGCTTAGAGTTAGGACAAATGCTTTCCATATCCTTAATCTAGGTTGAAAGACGAACACAGTGATATATGATTTGTTGAATTTGGTTGAGATTTTGCATTTTTCGATTTTTTGGAATTCTTGTTTGATGAAGATGATGAGAACATGCTGAAACACGCGATAGATCCATAATTCCCTGGCCTGAATTCAAATAGCTGTTTCCCGCCATCGTCAATCCTGGACATCGAACAATGATGTTTACAGGATTATGAGAGATTATGAAGAAGATCATGAAGGGAAAAAGGCCAAGTTTCCACACAATACCATGAAAGAGGGGAGACTAACAATCTCACTTACTAGAATGCTATGCCTTTTGTGTCAAAAATTTAGCGCTATGTTAAGCAATAGTAATTGGACTTATGTAGAAGTCACAACTATTTATGGTCGAGCAATAGAAATTTTAGTGTTAATGCATGATAGAGATATGGTATTATGAACCATACTCCTAAAGCATACCACACTTAAAAGAATATGCGTAGGGGTGGACCTAATCTCATCCACACTTATGTTGATTTTGCAATCAACTAGCCTTAGGATATAGAGACATCAGAGGTCCATAAAATGAATGAGAAGAGAATGAGATTAAGATGAAGAGGGAGGGGAAATGGAATCAACACAAATTGGTCAAAGGAGGACTTTTATCAAATTAAAATCATTCATTCATTTTGGGAGATGAAATGTACATTTCATCAATCCCCTAATCCAATGATTTTAACTCAACAAATTCAATATCAAAAGCTCAACACAATTTATTTTGCAATTAAACAATTAAAATCAATTAAAAAATGCATTTAATTAAATTATGGTTGGTCAAAATCCTAAAACCTCATCAAAACACCAAATAAATGGCCATGAGATTTATCATAGGTTAAACAAGGTCAAAGGACATTGGAAAATAAATTTCATTAATTTTGAAAACTTAAAACTATTTTTAAACAATTAAAAATATTCACAAAAGCAATTAAATCATGAAATATATTAATAGTGATCCAAAAAATAATTTTAATTCATAAAATGAAAGAGGAATTTATTTTTAAAAAAATGGTGAAACTCTCATATTTTTTGGATCAATATTAAATTTAATATGAATTAATGAAAATAAACCAAATACAATGAAAATCAGAAAATAGCAAAAAACGTGGACCACTTGATCTCCCTCATTAATTGAGGTGGCAGATCAAGTGGCTCAAGCGCGGGTTCCACAATAGACTTTAGTCAATACGCAGTAGGAAAGGTAATCAGAATCAACGCGTGAGATTAGAACATTTAAAAAGGATCATATGGCTCAGATGAACGCCAACACACCACCGGAGCCAAAGCTCCGGTCTCCTTCTCCAGTGAGCCTTACCGGACTGGTTCACTCTCAACCATCACAAAATAAATAAAAAGGACATGAATTTAAAGTAAAAATGCACAGGAGCTCGAATCTGGCCTCAATTTCATCTAACTCCAAGTATATTGAAAGATACAGGGAGTTGAAATTTGAGGATCATGATCTGAGTTGCTTCGATTTTACCTCAAAGCAACTCAATCTTGTTGCCTACATTGGTAAGACTTCAGACAACCAAAGATCAAGAAGAATTATGGAGAATCGAGTGAGAATCGAAGAGATGAAAATTTCTGAAAATTACCTTCAATGCAGGTCTGTATGAACACGATCTTGCTTCCAATTGCTCTTGATCTTGCTCTGGACACTTAATGGAATGTAATTGAATCAACAAAAGGCACAAGACTCTTGGAGATTTGAATCTCAAAATAGTGGAGATTCAAACTCAATTTCCAATGGAAATTCTCAAGGTTATCCTTTGAATGAGAGGGTTTGGAGCTAGGGATTCAAAGCTGGCGCGCAGGGTCCCCAATTTTGAGCATGAAGGGCTCTATTTATAGGCCAATTTATTGTTATTTGCACACTTGAAATTAAATTCAAAAATAGCAATGTACATTGCAAGGATGCATGGGCGTGTGATAGGCCCGTGTAATCATCTCTTCAGGTCCAAAAATGAGTACAAACATTGCTGAAGTCACATTGGTAAGCCATGCGATTGTGTATGAGGAATGTAAGTTCAATTATGCCAAATGGTGATCCAAGTTCAAGCCATGCGCAAGTAACTCATCCAAGAGGAACAAATTTCATGTTGAACACTTTTTGATTTGAAGCTTGGATCATGATGAATTTTGAGGTTGAAGTTGGGAAAATCAAACATGTCAAAAAAATTTCTAAGTGTCAAGCCATATGTTTACTTATTCCACCTTGGCTAACTTTTTATATGAGCTTCAAATAATAAAATTTCCTTAATAAAAGTTGTATCTCTATCAAAGTTATTCAAAATGGTCACCAATTTGACCTCATTTGGATTTATCATAAAAATTTGAGTTTGCAAACTCAAAATCACTTGAAGGAGATCTATTTTGGGACAAAATGACCTATAATCTTTCACCATAAAAAATGACTTTCCAAGCAAAAATAGATCTTGACCTCAAAATTAAATTTGTTTTTAATTTCATTTAGAGTAACGTTTCTCTTGTAATTATTTTCATATGACAAAATTTATAGGAGATAGGGTCTAGGGAACCCCAGTTTTGATCAGATGAATTCCTCTGGTCAACCACCATGAACCAACTTAGGGGTCATTTGACTTTTAACTTAGAAAATTTTCAAGTATGTTTGATTCCTCCAACTTCAAGGTCAGAATTCATAAAGTTCCAAGCTTCAAACGGAAAAGGTTCCAACATCAAAGTTGTTCGCCTTCATACTAGAGGTATAGTCATGTTCGACTTGTGTGGAGTAGTCCTTGACAAGTTGGCTTGAGACCCATCCACTCAGTGGAGACCCTTTTGGAGTTATAAATGTCACACAAGTTATTTGTGGTTAGGCATTACTTTCTCTGATTTGGGGTCCGAGAAGCTGAGGACCGTAGAACATTTAACCTCTCTTGGCCTATTTAGGACGTAGTGCGGAGACTGTTCAAGTGTAGACTTGATAACAGTTGTTACGTGATACTACACTCAGACGAGTTTCTCTTGAGAATATTATGGGTTGATGAGTCAGTCATCCTAACCTATAATATCCGATAGATGGAATTAAGACTCTGGGAACTTTTTAGAACATGATCTACAGGTTCTTATCCCTAGTACACTTCTTTGGGATGGTTATTACCCAGACTCCATGCTCCTGACTCACAACAAACCCTTGATTCTTGGTTGATCCAATCAAGTCTTGTCAATATCAATGGAACTTGGGTGTTGATAAGGTAAAAACCATAATCCACTAAAATGGATGATTGATCTTGACAAAGACTTGATTCATCCCGTGACCTTTTTTATCCTTGTGTGTGATCCCTTATTTGTGATTGTTGCATTCATGCATTCATGCGCATCATAACATTCATCACACGAAAAATAATTTCAAGGAATTGACGTCTTATTTGCAAATATTTTCAGACCATGGATTATGGATGAAGGAACACTAAGAAGTACAGTTTCAGATATCCATATTTGAAAGAGTTAAGGAAGTTATCATCCTTCGTATTAGATCCTTTGAACTTCAAGCAACGTCATGGGAAGCTTCTGTATATCTTGTCTGCTGATGTGGTTGAAGAACTTTTGAGTGTGTTGGTTCAGTTCTATGATCCTCTCTACCATTGCTTCACTTTTCCTGATTATCAGCTTGTGCCTACGTTAGAGGAGTATGCCCATCTCTTGGGAATACTTGCTTCCAAAAAAGTGCCTTTTAGTGGATTAGAGGAGATTCCCATATCTCACATTATAGCTGAAGCTCTTCATCTGAAGAAGTCTGAGATAGAGGCTCATTGGATGAAGAAAGGAGGATTGTTTGGATTGACTTTTGAGTTCCTCATCAAGGAAGCTTCTGCCTTTTCTCAAGCCGGTAGTGTGGATGCTTTTGAAGCTATCTTTGTATTGCTCATTTATGGTTTGGCTTTGTGTCCCTAACATTGATGGTTTTGTTGATGTTAACGCCATTAGAATTTTCTTGATTGGGAATCATGTGCCTACTCTGTTAGGAGATATGTATTTCTCTTTGCATCTAAGGAATTCTAAAGGTGGTGGGACTATTGTATGTTGTGTTCCCCTTCTGTACAGGTGGTTTATTTCGCACTTGCCTCAGACGCCTACTTTTGTGGAGAACAAACAATGTCTAAGATGGTCTCAGAGACTTATGTCTATCACTAATGATGATTTAGTTTGGTATGATACTTCATTGAGTAGCTTGGAGATTATTGATAGTTGTGGTGAATTTTCTAATGTGCCTCTCATTGGTACACAAGGAGGAATCAACTACAACCCTACTTTGGCTCGTCATCAACTACACTTTGTTAGAAGGTCTTTTCTATCAAGAGGGTAAAGATCCCCAACATTTCAAGCAGAAGATTGTGCATGCTTGGCATAATGTGCATAGGAAAGGAAGATCCGAGCTTGGTCCGTGCAACTGTGTAGCTTTGGAAGCTTACACCACTTGGGTGAAGAAGAGACCTTTGGAATTGAATATGCCTTATGCTTGTTAAAGACCTATGTCTATGGTTGTGGTTGAGCCATTAGTTTTCCCTAACCAAGATGTAGGGGAGTTGGAAGACGCACTCGCCAAGATGAAGCAAGAGAATGATATATGGGAAGAGCGTTTCCATGCTTTGAGCAGAAAGCATGAGGAGTTGCAGCTTGAGTCTAAGGACAAAGATGCACTTATTGAGCTTCTCGAAGACCGAGTGGTGAAGAGGCTGAGAGAGCCAGAGGTTTCATATTCCTCTAGTGTGCCTCATCCTTCCGTTGCTTGGAAGAAGATTGTTGATCAGCTTGTCCTCGAGAAGACTCAGATGAAGACTTCCTTTAAGTCCCAGATCCGATGCATCCGAAGGAAGTACGCGCCTGCGGCCCGATCATCTGACACCAGTATTGTTAAGGGATCCTTAGGATGATTAGTTTCCTTTTCTCTTGTATTTTGTATTTTGGTTTCTGAAATTGTACTCGGTGTAATCCTTCCAATTATATAAATAAAAGAGGTTTTATGGTCAATCAAATTGTTGCAATTGTTATTATTATATATTTGCAAATAAAATAGTATGTTCCTTGAAAATAAAACAAACAAGCATTGCATTTCATGCATCATTTGCATGCAGGTTTCTCTTTCGCCAGATGTCTTAGTGGTTCTTCTTTTGTGCTTCAGCCAAGCTGACTCATCGATACAATACTCGCGCCAATCATCCGTGAATCATGGAACACTTAGAGCAAGAGAATAGAGAACTGAAGGACGAGATCGCCCACCTGACTGCCATGATGGAGTCAGTCCTAGCTGCTCAAAGTCAATCTTCTCCAATGCCTGCAACTCCTCCTCCTCAAAGGACGGTCATATCAGAGGTTGTTTCTTCAACGATGCCTGCCGCTCATTTCGCTCCTACCATGTTGCCGGATTCCCGTGGGGGATGCCGCCGAACTTTGTGCCTGAAGGTTTTGCGCCTGCCTTTGCTTCCATGCTAACATCTAGCCTGGTCATGTCTGTGCCACCACCGATTATTCACACCCTGCCTCGTGTTGCGGACACCATCTATCATTCTAAGCTGTCTGAGGGTCCTGATGTTTAGGAGAAGATGGATGAAATGAAAGACCAATTCCTTGAGCTGCGAAAGGAGTTGAAGACCTTGAGGGGAAAGATGCCGGGAGGTGGCACGGACATGACCGGGCTAGATGTCGGCATGGAAGCAAAGGTAGGCGCAAAGCCTTCGGGCACAAAGTTGGATGGCATTCCCCATGAGAATCCGGCAGGCATAGTTGGCGCAAAGTGGGCGGCAGCAGTAGACACGGTAGAGGTAACCACCTCTGAAATAACAGTCCTCGTAGGAGGAGTTGCAGGCGTTGGAGAAGATTGACTATGAGCAGAAAGAACTGACTCTATCATGGCAGTCAAAAAGGAGATCTCGTCCTTCAACTCTCTGTTCTCTTGCTCTAGATGCTCCATAATTCTCAGATGATTGGCTCGGGTATTGTACCGGTGAGTCAATTTGGCTAAAGCACAAAAGAAACACCAATCAGACATCTGGCGAAAACCTGCTTATGCAAATGATGCATGAAATTAAAACCTGCTTATGCGAAAACCTGTAGGGTTGTAGTTAATTCCTCCTTGTGTACCAATGAGAGGCACATTAGAGAATTCACCACAACTATCAATAATCTCCAAATTGCTTAAAGACGCATCAGACCAAACTATATCATCATTAGTGAGAGACATAAGTCTCTGAGACCACCTTAGACATTGTTTGTTCTCCACAAAAGCAGGTGTCTGAGGCAAGTGCGAAATAAACCACTTGTACAGAAGAGGGATACAACAGACAATTGTTCCACCACCTTTATAATTCCTTAGATGCAAAGAGAAATACATATCACCCAACAAAGTAGGCACAAGATTCCCAATCAAGAAAAGTCTAATGGCGTTAACATCAACAAAACAGTCAATGTTAGGGAACAAAGCTAATCCATAAATGAGCAATACAAAGATAGCTTCAAAAGCATCCACACTACTGGCTTGAGCAAAAGTAGTAGCTTCCTTGATGAGGAAATCAGATGGCAACCCAAATAACCCTCCTTTCTTCACCCAATGAGCCTCTATCTCAGACTTCTTCAAGTGAAGAGCTTCAGCAATAATACTAGATCGGGGAATCTCCTCCAATCCACTAAAAGGCACTCTACTAGAAATAGGTATCCCCAAAAGATGAGAATACTCCTCCAAGGTAGGCACAGGCTGAAAATCTGGAAAAGTGAAACAACGGTAGAGAGGATCATAGAACTGCACCAATACACTCAAGAGTCCTTCAACCACATCAACAGACAAGATGGACAAAATCTTCCCATGACGTTGTTTGAAGTCCAAGGGATCTAATACAAAAGATGCTAGCTTCCTTAACTCTTTCAAGTCGGGACATCTGAAACTGTACTTCTTAGTGTTCCTTCGTCCACAATCCATGGTCTGAAAATATTTGCAAATAATACCTCAGTTCCTTGAAATTTTCGTGTGATGAATTTTATGATGCGCATGAATGCATGAATGCAACAATCACAAATAAGGGATCACACACAAGGCAAACAAAGGTCAAGGGTGAATCAAGTCATTGTCAAGATCAATCATCCATTTTGGTGGATTATGGTTTACACCTTATCAACACCTAAGTTCCATTGATATTGACAAGACTTGATTGGATCAACCAAGAATCAAGGGTTTGTTGCAAGTCACGAGCATGGAGTTTGGGTAAGAACCATCCCAAAGGAGTGAACTAAGGATAAAAACCTTTAGATCATGTTCTAAAAAGTTCCCAGAGTCTTAATTTCATCTATCGGATATTACAGATTAATATGACTGACTCATCGACCCATAATATTCTCAAGAGAAACTCGTCTGAGTGTAGTATCGCGTAATAACTGTTATCAAGTCTACACTTGAACAGTTTCCGCACTACATCCTAAATAGGCCAAGAGGGGGTAAATGTTCTACAGTCCTCAGCTTCTCAGGCCCAAATTAGAGATAGTAATGCCTAACCACAAATACTTGTGTGACATTTCCAAATCCAAAAGAGTCTCCACTAAGCGGATGGATCTCAGGCCAACTTGTTAAGGACTACTCCACACAAGTCGAACATGACTATACCATCCTCCTATCTTAATTACACTCAAGTTAGGGTTAGAACTTATCTCACCACTCAGAGATCACCAAGCACAACAAGCAGATTATATCACACATACATATATACAAACATCACCTATATACAAATATATATAAATAAAAAGTAGGCTAAACCCACTAGATACCACTCCCCAGTAGAGTCACCACTTAATTTCTATAGCGTTAAATTCATGATCATCAAGCTATGGATAAGCTAGAGATCAAATAACAAGAGTCGCCACCGCGCCTTTATTGTTTCCAAGGGAAAAGGGAAAAAAGTACGAACAAAACCCAAAAGTAAGAAGTTTTCAAATCAAAACTAATAAAATGTCATAGATTACAGTTAAGGGGGTTGGTTACACAAAGGGAAGGTGTTAGCACCCAAAGTGTCCTAGGTACTCCTAGGGAGCCCTTTTTATGTGCATATGTACTTGGTATAAAGTGATGTTTACAAACAAATAGAATAGGGGGATGAGAAAAGAATTCATTAATTATATTTTTGTGTTTGACAAGACCTTCGGTCTTGTGCCTACGTACCAACATAAAAATGAGGGATCAAAACCTCGTAGTTCGTGATATAAATTTCAAAGTGGATGCATTACATTTTAACAAAAAATTGAGTTTGAAAGGCACAAAGGCCTAAAAATGTTTTGAATGGGTTAGTTCTTTTTTTGGCTTTTTGAAAGTTTAAGTCAAGTATAATTACATTTATTCACAAGTTTGATTTAAGAAAAGAAGTTTGAAAAATGCAATGGCATAGGGCCAAAGTTTCTATCTTTTTGCAAAGTGGTCAAAGTTTAGAACAAAATAAGTTCAACCAAAGAAGGTTTTGAAAAAGAGAGGGAGATATTTTGAAATTAAAGAAAGTGAGGAGAAGATGAAGAGACTATTCTATGTACAAAATTAAAAGTTTAGAGTTGAAAAGATCTGACCAAATGGGTAGCAATCCAATAGACAATAATGTCAATAGAAACCCAGAATTCTCTTGGACTTTCAGAATCAAGCAACACACAAATGCACAATTATATTAATCTTGAAGAGCAAAGGCATCAAATAAAGATGGCCACATCCAAGCTTATCCATTCCATGATCTTCTTCAAAATAGCCCATGTAACAGATGAATTTCACAAGTCACAGATTCAAAATAACAGCTTCACAATGATCATGTTGCAAATGAACTCAAAAGGATCTTGAATGATGTATCAGATGAAGTTTCAAATTTCAAGCACTTGATTTCTCAATAAGTTGACATTGGCCAAGTCCTTTAGCATAGGAATGTTGCCTAAATTCTAAGTCCATTAAGCCAACAGTCCACACAAAAGTTTTTTTAGGGTTTTTGTTGTTATTATGTACATTAATGGTCAAAGACCACACAATCAAGCAAAGTATACACAAACAAAATATATCACACAATATGGTCCAAGTGGACAAAGTGAAAATTGCATTAACATAAACAATTAGAATGATATGAACAATGGCAAATGTATAAAAGCTAGAATTAAATGGCATTAAAGTAAAGGGCTTAAAATTAAAAGTTAGTAGTTAATAGGTTAGAAGTTAATATTGTTTTGCTTTTGCTTTTCATTTTAAGACATTCTTTGGAGAACACTCAACCCACTTATCACAAGCATGAGTCCTTGAGCCAAAACATCTTCCAAATGAAGGAAAGAAGGCCAAGTTTCCATGCAATACCATGAAAGAGGGAAGACTTACAATCTCACTAACTAGAATGATATGCCTTTTATGTCACAAATTTAGCGCTATGTTAAGCAATCGTAATTGGACTTATGTAGAAGTCACAACTATCTGAGGTCGGGGAATAGAATTTTGGTGTTAATGCATGTTAGAGACATAGTATAATAGACTATGCTCATGAAACATACCACACACAAAAAGAATATGCAAAAGGTGTGGCCTAATCTCATCTATACTCATGTTAATTTTTCAATCAACTAGCTTTAGGACTTTGAGATATCATAGGTCAAATGAGATGAATGTATCAAGAAGGGGAATGAGATGAAGAGGGAAGGGAATAGATGAAAACTCAAATTGATCAAAGGAGGACTTTTACCAAATTAATATCATTCATTCATTTTGGGTGATGGAATGTACATTCCATCAATCCCCTAAATCCAATGATATTAATTTGATAAAGTCAAATCAACCTTGATCAAGGCCCAACAACAATAGTCAAACTCAAACAAGTCATCACAATTGGTCAACAAATTATTTGGCATTTATTCCAATTAAAAATACTAAAATAATGCATTTAAATTAAATATGGTTTGTCCAATTCCTAAAACTTCATCAAAACACCAAAGAAATGGCCATGAGATTTATCATAGGTCAAACAAGGGCAAAGGACCTTGGAGAAAAAATTTCATAATTTTTGGACATCTAAAAGTATTTTTAAACAATTAAAAACAAATGCAAAATCAATTAAAATATGAAAAAATTTAATAATGACCCAAAAAATAATTTTAATTCAGAATATGAAAGAGGAAATTATTTGAAATTATTTGGTGAAACTCCCATATTTTTTTGGATCAATATTAAAATTAATATGAATTAATGAAAATAAAAGGATTAAAATGAAAATTAAATTATCAGAAAAATGTGGATCACTTGACCTCCCTCATTAATTGAGGTGGCAGATCAAGTGGTCACAAGCGCGCAATCCACGATACGCCTGAGTCAGCGCGCCACAGGAAAGGTAATTCAAACCAATGCACGAGATTATTTCATTTCAAATGGATCATGTGGCTCTGAACAGGCCAACTCACCACCGGAGCTACAACTCCGGTCTCCTTCTCAGGCGAGCCTCGCCGGACTGGTTTAGTCATAACTGTAACACCCCGATAAAATAAGATAATTATTTAATTTAAGTTAATAATATATTTATTAATTTAATTAAATAATTGGAATATTTTTATTGGAATTATTATTGGATTATTTTATTATTATTATTATTGGAATAAAAGTTGGAATTAGAAAAGGTCCCATTTGGTAAAAGGGTTATTTTTCACGTGAAAAGGAAAAAGGAGACAGAAAAGTGGAAAAGGGCAAAGAGAACCAGAGAACCAGAGAACAAGTAGTGGGCAAAGAGAACCAGAGAACAAGTAGTTGGAGAGAGGAAGAGCTTGAAGCTTAAAGATTCGCCGGATTAACTCAGGTAAGGGGAGTTTATCATCGTTTAATGGGTATTATGGGATAACATGTAGTGGGTAGTGATAAACCATTGTTTTGACTCTGATTAGAATGATGTATGCTGAAATCTGTGAAAATATTTGATGAACGAAATATGGGTTTAATTGGAGAAATTCGTAGGAATTAGATGTAATAATGTTAGAATTTGTGAAATCGAATAAGGTATGATTCGTGTTAGATGAAATGAACGATTAATGTGAAAAATTGGATTGTGGGAGGTTGGAATTGGGAGATCTCGTAGCAGAGAAAACCATAGCAGATCTGAAAATTTGGGTTCTGGTCATACGCGTATGGCACTAGGCAATACGCGTATGAGATGGTCTGGTACACGTATGGCACTAGGCAATACGCGTATGGATGAAGAAGATGATGTTTTGAACGTGGTTTTGTCTCTGTTGGTACGCGTATGAGGATGTGGTACGCGTAGCATACGCGTATGAGGCAGGCAATACGCGTATGGGATTGGCTGAGAATTGGGCCATACGCGTATGGGACTAGGCAATACGCGTATGGGCAGGATTGTGATTTTTCTGTGCTGTTGTTGTGCAGTTTTTGGTTGTTCAGCTGAGTAATGTAATTTAGCTGATGTATGATAGAGTAGGGATCATTTCCCGTTGTTTTGAGTAGTATAGGTATTAGTAGAGTGTGCTAATGCTGTGATTGACTATGTGGTATGACATGATATGATTATGTGGTGAATATGTTGATGATGTATGATGATATGCATAATGTTGTGAATGTATCTATCATGTATGAAATTATGAATGGACTGTTTATGGCTTAGAGTGTGAGCATATGTCCATTGTGGATGATTGTTGATGTTTGCATGACTAAGTGATTTAGCTTGCATATTGTGGCCTTTATGGTGGTAGCTAATTCCCATGGTGAGGAATTAGTGAGTTAGTATTGTGGATTGTTGTTGATGTTTGCATGCTAGGTGATTAGCGTGCATATCATAGCCCTTGGGGTGGTAGCTAATTCCCATGGTGAGGAATTAGTGAGTGAGTCACTAGGTCTCAAATGAGTGGGACTAGTGAGCTTGGTAGCCGTATCTGGATTTGATCGGTGAGGTTGAACTATATGTTCACGAATAGTCGGTACCGCATGCATGGAGTCTCATTGCATAATATATGTATGTATGGCGTATAATATGAATGGATGTATTCCAATATTATACGTGTGTTTTATGATTGTGTTGAGTTTGAGTATGATGATGATGATGATTATGAGTTGATATTGCCGTTGCTGAATATGTGTGATCTGGTTAGGGTGATGATATGTGTTAAATTACTTAGCATTACATGATGCTTTATAATGCTTATTATATCGATTGAGGAACTCACCCTTACAACTATTTTTCAGGTAATGAGCAGTGATTGAGTAGAAGCTAGTCCTTGGAGTCTAGTGTAGTTCCTTAGTGGGTCATGCTCTGGTAGATGTAACATCGGGATGGGATGTTTTACTACGTTTTCATTTGGTTGTTGAACAACTTTACATGTAATGTATTACATGGTTTGAATGTTGTTGTTAATTTCTATCCGCTGCGCATTATGCAAATGTTTTATTTTGATTAAATAAATGAGCATGACAGGATATTTTGGAAAATGGTGTGAAGTGTCATGTGTGACACCCTTGAATTGCATATTTACTCTGATTTATGTTTTGTTATTTTAATTAAATATTGGGGTATTTTAGAAGGGTGTTACAATAACCATCACCAAAATTAAAAAGAAGGACATGATTTCAAAGTAAAAATGGCACTGAGCATGAATATGACCTCAATTTATCCTAATTGCAAGTATACTGAGAGATACATGGAGTTGAAATTTGAGGTACATGAACTGAGTTGCTTTTATTTAGCCTGAAAGCAACTCAATCTTCTTGCCTACATTGGTAGGACTTCAGACAACCAAAGAATCAGGAGAATTTAGCAAGATTGAGAGAGAATTAAAGAGATTAAAAGTTTTGGAAAATACCTTCAATGTAGGTTTGGATTCAGTTGTTCTTGCATTGGCTCGTGCTTGACCTCACTCCAAATGCTTGTAGAAGAAGAATTGAATGCTCAAAAGATCTTGGATCCCTGGAGTTTTGAATCTTAAAATAGTGAGAATTCAAACTCAATTTCAAGTGAAATTCTCAAGATTATCCTTTGGAATGAGAGGGTTAAAGGTTTGGGATCAAAGCTGGCGCGAATGCGTGTGTAATTCTGAGCATATGGAGCTCTATTTATAGCCAATTCAATTGATATTTGCACACTTGAAGTGAACTTCCAAAATTAGCAATGTGTGATGCATGAGTGCATAGGCGTGCGCATGCCCATGAAATCACTCCATCTGATCCATAATTGAGTGTAAGCAAGGCTGAAGTCATGTTGGAATGCTAGGCAATTTGCATGGATGTTTGAAGTTCAATCTTTCTAAATGATGATACCATGTTCAAGCCATGCGCAGCCTATTCATTTCTTGTCCAAAATGAATGAACTTGGACTTTTTCGAAAGGTTAGATCAAGAGGAACAACTTTCATGTCCAATACTTTTTCATTTGGAGCTTGGAACTTGAAGAAATTTGAGGTGGAAGTTTGGAAATTTTAACATATTGAAAATTTTTCAAAGTGTCAAGCCATATGTCTCAATATTCCACCTTGCTTAACTTTTTGTGTGATCTTCAAATGAGAAAAGTGTCTTCATCAAAGTTGTAGCTATTCCAAAGAGCTTCAAAGTGGTCATAAATTTCATGTCATTTGGATTTAAAATGATAGATTTATGCATTTTTGAAGTTTGGAAAAATTACTTGATCAATGGTATAGGTCAAAAGTGACCTATAATGTAACCTCATATCACATGCTCATAAAAGTTGAGCTAGCTCTCACTCCAAACATAAAAGTTGAAGTAGACCTCTTTAATTTGATTGTTAAACTTGGAAATATTTCATATCACAAAAATTGAGCAAGTTATGTCCTTGGGAAGTTGACTTTCAAATTAGGGTTTAGACAAAATGACCTATAATGTTTCAACATAGAAAATGATTTTCCAAGAAAAAATAGCTCAAGGTCTCAACATGAAAGTTGTTTGGAGTGATATTTAGAGTAAGTTTTCTCTTGGAATCATTTTCATATGGTGAAAATTGTAGGAGATATGGTCTAGGGAGACCCAGTTTTGATCAGATGAATTCATCTGGCCAACCACCATCAACCAACTTGCTAATCTTAAATTATCTTGACCTTCTTGGCTCATGGTAGATCATATATGCATAATATGATGAATTTTGAAGTGTCCCTTGAGAAATTTTATCAATTGGTGAGATAGCTCTTTGGAGAAGTTACTCAAGATACCCAGTCAAACTAGGGTTTCCAAGGCAAATCACCCTCAAACTCTTGAAGAAAACTTGATCCATATAACATGTAGAGATCATTGGGACTCATATATGATGTTTATGACCCTCCTTGAATCAATCCATGGTTGTGCTCTTTGTCATGCGGGTCTCAAACCCTAGATGTGAACTTGATAGATCAATGGAGAGCATGCCCTACCTACAAAAGAGTTAGGCAAATGCAAAGACATATTTTTGGTATTTTGGTTAGTGAAATGATAAAATACAAGTATGATACAATCACATAGTGCTTGGTGATCTCTCCCAAAACAAACCCAATGAAAAAAGGGTAAGGAGGATGCCAAGGTATGATCCCAATGCTAATGCATATGATGGAATTGCATGAGGGGTCTTAGGGTCAAAATTGGGGTCTTACAGCTTAGCCAACCGTTCAAGCATTTGATCAATAAACGGTACAGGAAAATGATCCTTTCGAGTGGCTTTGTTTAATTTTCTATAATCAATGCACATTCTACTTCCAGTTACCACTCTTTGTGCTATAGATTTGCCTTTTTCATTATTAACAATCGTGATGCCTCTCTTCTTTGGTACGACATGTACTGGGCTAACCCATTGACTATTGGATATAGGGTAGACAATCCCTGCTTCTAACAGCTTTTGCACTTCTTTCTTTACTACATCACTCATAATAGGATTTATCCTTCTTTGATGTTCTCTAGAGGTCTTACTGTCTTCCTCTAGCATAATGCGATGCATGCATATGGAAGGGCTTATTCCTTTCAGATCTGAGATATTATAGCCTAAAGCAGTTGGATATTTCCTTAAAACGTGTAGGATTTTTTCAGTTTCTATCTTCCCTAAGTCTGCATTAACTATTACAGGTCGCTCGAGTTCAGTGTTTGTACCTTAAATTCTTGGGTAGCGTTTTAAGTTCTAATGTTGGTTTCTTCGGGCAAGGCATATGATTGGGTGTTAGTGCTAGACATTCGCTTAGGCTGTCATCTGGGTATTCCTTACTCCAATTTTCATCTTCAAAAGTAGGAGGCCTTGGAATTTCCAGTATTTCAGAGTATGATGTTTGCTCGTTCTCCATTTCTCTTACACATTCGTCGATGAAATCTAGCAGACAACATATATCGTCTATAGCTGATGCCTTTAAGAATTGCGTCAAAATAAATTCAACTTTTTCCTCACCGACTTCAAAGGTTAGCTTACCTTTCTTTACATTTATAATAGCTCCGGCAGTGGCTAAGAATGGTGTTCCTAATATGATAGGGATATTGGAATCCTCCTTTATGTCCATGATTATGAAATTAGTAGGAATGTAGAATTGACCTATGCGTACTGGAACGTTCTCTAACATACCTACGGGAAATTTAACAGAACGATCTGCAAGTTGTACGGATATCCTAGTTGGTCTTAATTCTCCCATTTTAAGCCTTTCAGATATGGACAAGGGCATTGAACTAATATTGGCTCCTAAGTCGCATAGTGCTTTGTCTATGACAAACTTTCCGATTACACAGGGTATGGAGAAACTCCCTGGGTCTTTCAACTTAGGAGGCATATTGTTTTGTATTATAGCGTTACACACAACAGTAAGTATAATGGTTTCGTTATCCTCGGTCTTCTTCTTGTTAGATAAGATCTCCTTAAGAAACTTAGCGTATGAGGGAATTTGAGTGATGGCTTCTATAAAGGGTATTGTGATATTTAATTGTTTCAGAAGCTCTACAAATTTCTTGAATTGCCCTACACTTTTGGTCTTAACAAGTCTTTGAGGATACATGATATGAGGTTTATACGGTGGTGGAGGCACATATGGTTCTTCTTTTTCTACGGCCTCTTCGCTTTTATCTTCCTTTAGTTCGTCTTCCTTCTCAGTTACTTACCAGGGTCTTGATGCATGGCTGGACTTTGAATTCTAGGGTAGGTCGGTCCGTCTAATTCTGTCCCACTTCATAGTATAATAGCATTTGCATGACCTTTCGGGTTTGGTTGTGGCTGTCCAGGAAATGTACCTGCAGGGATAGTAGTAGGTGCTTGTTGTTGAGCCACTTTCGAAATTTGTGTTTCTAACATTTTGTTATGGGTGGCTAAAGCGTCTACTTTGTTTTCTAATTTCTTGATTTACTCACTAGTGTGTATGTTTTGATTTAGGAAATCCTTATTTGTTTGGGCCTGGGTAGCTATGAATTTTTCCATCATTATTTCAAGGTTTGACTTCCTAGGAGCATTTGGAGCATTTGTGGCAGCTTTATGATATCCTGGTGGTACAGTAGGTGCTTGTTTAGGTGCATACAATGCATTATTGTTTTGTACGAAAAGTTCGGATGGTTCTTCCAACCTGGGTTATAGGTGTTAGAGTAAGGGTTTATTTGAGCATAATTCACTTGGTCTATGGAGAGTCCTGTCAGAAGTTGACATTCAGGGGCAGCATGCCCAGGAACTCCGTATATCTCGCAGTTCGGTGCTACGGCAGCCACGGCGGCTGCGGGTGTTATGGTCAAGTTTTCTATCTTTTGAGTGAGAGCATCTACCTTAGCATTGACATGGTCTAGACTGCTTATTTTGTACATACCGCCTTTCGTTGGAGGTTTCTCTACCAAGGTTCTTTCGCTTCCCCACTGGTAGTGATTCTGGGCCATACTTTCAGTAAGTTGATAGGCCTCATTATAGGGTTTATCCATCAGTGCGCCACCTGCGGTGGCGTCTATTGTCAATATTATGTTGTACAAGAGACCATTGTAAAAGGTATGGATGATCAACCACTCTTCTAGACCGTGATGTGGATAAAGCCTCATCATATCCTTGTATCTCTCCCAAGCTTCAAAAAGTGATTCGTTATCTTTTTGTTTAAAACCGTTTATTTGGGCTCTTAGCTTAGCCGTCTTACTAGGTGGAAAATATCGTGCTAAGAAAACTTTCTTCAACTCATTCCACGTAGTGATAGAGTTTGAAATTCTAGTATCAGATATAAGATGTCGAGGGTAATGTTACGACACTAATATCTGTTAACACACAATGGATAAAAAAATAGAATGGTAAAGCGAATAACACAAGCAATTGTTAACCCAGTTCGGTGCAACTCACCTACGTCTGGGGGCTACCAAGCCAGGAAGGAAATTCACTAAAATAGAATTAGTTCAAAGACTCTCCGTACACTTCAACAAGTTACAGTCTTTATCACCTCATCTCTACCCGTGCAATTTCTACCTAAGCACTCTTAGATATGAGAACCCACTCACTTCCCTTACAATCACACACTGGTGATTTTAAACAACAATCCCTTGTGAAAAGAAAATACGTTTCAATTGCACACTCTTGATTTTACTTCACAGTTTCAATCAAGAAGACACACTCTTGATCTTGGTTCAAAACTTTGATCAAGAAGACACACACTCTTGCTTAACAGCTTTAGAGTGACAAAATACAACCACAAATCAGTCCAATTCAATCATCAATGGATGACTTGAATGACCTACAAGTCTTATGACTAAACAGACACAAACCCTAGCTCTCTCTATATATATTTCTCTCAGTCTTGGTTGTGTGTTCAAACAGGTTTTCTAAGTCCCTTTTTATAGAAGCATCCAGCTGGGCTTGGACATCTTGAAAACCCTAAATCTATTTTCCAATCAAATCTATTTATAACAGCTATTTAGATCTCCTTGGAAAATAAGTAAATCTGGTTGTAATCCATGATTGAATGCGCCAGCTAGCCATATCTTCAATCATCCAAAGATTGCCATTAATTATGCAATCACAAAACACCAGACATTCATACTGAATGTTCTGTGTACAGGATGTCATGACATCGGGTCTGACATCCTGGAAAAATCCTGCATAATCCAATAATTCCTTTTATAACTTCCAGCAGGTACAACCATATCAGATGTCATGACATTGTGTATGTCATATGAAACAATAATGCATGAACATGTCTTTCATTTAAGCTCCAGCAGGTACAACCAATATCAGAAGCCTTGTCATTGTATGTGGCATTCTGAAACAATCCTGCATGCACATGTTCTTGAACTTCAGCAGGTACATATGATATCTCATGTTATGACATCACACATAACATCTTGTGAACACTCTTTGGTTTACCAAAATTGTTGCCAACACTTAGAATCAACAAACTCCCCCTTTGGCAAATTTTGGCTAAAACATATATATCAGTCCTTTTTGTTCACAAGGTAAACTATCAGCAGTTAAACAACTTAACAGTAGTTTAATCAGCAGCAGAAGCAAAACAATTACTAGCTATGGCTACTAGTAATACACACATGCACAATGCACAAGGGTACTCCTTCTCCCCCTAAATTTGTGTATACAACAAGCATAACAGCTACTGATCTCCAGTACCTGTACCAGCCAGAATGTTATACTAACATCTGCTTCAACATCAACACCTGTGCACCATATCAGACATCCTCTTTGACATCTGTAAACAGAACAACATTCTGTTTTAACACCTGTGCACTTCTTTCAATAATAGTTGTCCTTCTGTCCAGCCACATACAACTTCCACATCAGCACTTCTCCCCCTTTTTAGTCAAAATTGACAAAAGGTGACCAATTAGACAAAATAAATGTCTATTAGCCTAGCAGAGAATGTTAGATCAGATGTTATAACATTAAGCATGTTAAAACAAAATATTCAGGAAGTACACACCATCATTAAACACAACTGTGATAGCTGGAATAATGAACAAATCCAAGGAACTCTTTAAGAGCCCTAAAAATTACATAACAGGCATCACTAAGGACTGCAACAAAATACAAAAAAAAAACCAGAAAAAAACACCAGTCTTTCAAACAGCAGACCAACTTCCACCAAACTTTCCAGCACTCCTCCCAGTCTTCAATTCAGCCAGGGACCATTAATCAGAAGAAGAAGTATCACCTTCACCTTCATCTTCAGAACACTCAGAGCTTCCAGAGCTGCCACTGGATTGTGCTTTTCCATCTGAATCCTTACCAGCCTTCTCTAACTCCTCCTTTTCCAGGCTACAAATAAGAGCTTCCAAAGCTTCTTTTCTTGCCTTGGCCACCTTCATACCCTTCTCCAATTCCTTGCAGGTATCTTTTAGTTAGTTGCATTTCATGCTGTAGAACTATGAGTTTGTTTTCCACATATTTTCTACATGAGTGATGAAAGCAAGTAATGTACTTGGTCCAGTTGTGCTGAGTATGGTCTTTGGACATAGGTGTACCATACCGGTTGTCATAATACAATGTCATAGCATCGAGTGTGACATTGTATATAATTATCAGTAATTTCATCCAACCTGGTTGAGCATTGTTGCTTTCATCTGATATCTTTTCTATCTCAATTTTCTTTGCACACATAATCCCTTGTGTCTCAGTTCCAGCAAAGCTCTCACTACCTTCAGACTTCATACTACCAGTCATATGTTCAGGTGTTTGGGCCATCATGACCTTTTCTTCCTTGAGGTTAGGTCTTAGCTTTTGGTGTAACATCCTTGTCTGACATTTTTCCTTTCCCTTGAAGGTTCTTCTTGCAACTGTACTCATCTTAGAGGGGTCATCCATTTGAGAGCTCCACATGTAGCAGTTGTTTTTGGTCCTGATTCCTTTCATAATTACTTCACTGTCTTTGTTAACAATCATACATTTGGTTTTAGTGAAGATGATATTCAGACCTTGATCCCCTAGCTGACTGATGCTTATTAGATTTGAAGTCAAGCCCTTGACCAGTAGAATATTGTCAAGTTTAGGAGCTCCAGGACACTCAAGCTTGCCTATCCCTTTTATTTCACCTTTTGCTCCATCACCAAAGGTTACATAGCTTAAGTCATGAGGGTGAAGATCAGTTATTAAGTCTAAGTTTCCAGTCATGTGTCTAGGGAATCCACTATCAAAATACCACTCTTCTTTGTGAGCTGTTAGACTTGTAACATTAGTCTTAGGAACCCATTGCTTCTTGTTGATAGGCCTGTGCTGTTTGGGTCTGGGTTGAGTCTGTTGATGAACAGGGGTAGGGTAACCATGCAGCTTATAGCAGAAGGGCCTTGAGTGTCCAAATTTCCCACAGTAATGACATCTCCATCTTTGATGTTTGCCTTTCTGCTGTTTTCTCTTCTGTTGGTGTGACATATGATGTGACATCTTAGGACTACTCTTACTCTTGCTGTATTTAGGCTTAGCTTGAGGTTTGCAACCAGTGTAACTACTTTCAGCCTTAGATTTATGGTATCCTATTCCAGATTTGGCTCCTGTGATTAGTCCAGATTGGAGAATCTTGTCTAAGGAGTCAGATCCATTGTTTAGCATCCTTACATACTTGGTTGTCTCTTCTAGTTTTGAGTTTAAGAGCATGACTTCAGTTTTTAGCTTGAAGATGGTTTCCACCTGTTCTACCTTTTCATTCTCCAGTTTTACTATCTTCTGGCTCTCAACTTGTTGATTTTCATCTAGCTTGTCCTTCAGGCCCACAGCTTCTGTTTTCAATTTGGAGATGGTTTCCAAGTATTCTACCCTCTCATTTTCAAGTTGAGTTATTTCTTTCTTTTGGTTTAAAACCTGCTTGCTCAGCTCTACACTTTTATGACACAGCTCTCTGTAGGTAGAGGCCAATTCCTCAAAGGTAACTTCACCATCACTTGAGTCTTCATCAGATCCCCATCTTCCTGTCAAAGCAATCCCAAGATTTGCAGCCTCCTCTGTATCACTTTCATCTGACCAGGTGGCAGCAAGACTCATCTTCTGCTTCTTGAGGTAGGTTCCACATTCTGTTCTAATGTGTCCATACCCATCACATTCATAGCACTTTACTTCTTTTCCTTCTTTGGGCTTCTCCTCTGGCCTTACTCTTATTCCATTGCTGATGTCAGATGAGATGTTCTTGACATTTGTCTTGGATCTTACATCCATTTTCTTTAACAATTTGTTAAACTGTCTCCCCAGCATTGCAACTTCATTGGCCCATTCTTTATCCATATCTTGACTGTTTTCCTCTTCTGTGTTGGATATGAAGGGAATGCTCTTGGTTTTCTTTTTAGTTCCATCATTCAATCACATATCAAAGGTTTGGAGGGATCCAGTTGGCTCATCTACCCTCATGTTGAAGATGTCTTGAGACTCTTCTATGGCAGTCACCTTCATTGCAAATCTCTTAGGGAGTGACCTAAGTATTTTTCTTACCAGTTTTTCATCTGTCATCTTCTCTCCCAGGGCTCCTGAAGCATTAGCAATTTCAAGGATACTCATGTGAAATTCATGAATGTTTTCATCTTCTTTCATCCTTAAGTTTTCAAACTTGGAGATGAGCAACTGAAGTCTAGACATCTTTACCCTAGAGGTGCCTTCATGAGTGGTCTTGAGAATGTCCCAAGCCTCTTTGGCCACTTCACAGTTGTTTACCAGCCTGAAAATATTCTTGTCTACCCCATTGAATATTGAATTCAAGGCTTTAGAGTTTCCAAGAGCAAGATCATCCTCCTCCTTGGACCATTGTTCTTCAGGCTTCTTAGTGGTGGCTTCTCCTTCTTTAGTAATGACAGGATGTACCCAACCTGTTAACACAGCTTTCCAAGCCTTGTTGTCAAGGGATTTCAGAAACGCTACCATTCTAGGTTTCCAATAGTCATAGTTAGAACCATCCAAAATTGGTGGCCTATGAACCGATCCTCCATCTCTCTCCATTGTACCAGAAAGTATTGCCCCTAGATCTTACCCCGAACCAGAGCAGGATGCCTGCTCTGATACCAATTGAAATTCTGGTATCAGATATAAGATGTCGAGGGTAATGTTATGACACTAATATCTGTTAACACACAATGGATAAAAAAACAGAATGGTAAAGCGAATAACACAAGCAATTGTTAACCCAGTTCGGTGCAACTCACCTACGTCTAGGGGCTACCAAGCCAGGAAGGAAATTCACTAAAATAGAATTAGTTCAAAGACTCTCCGTACACTTCAACAAGTTACAGTCTTTATCACCTAATCTCTACCCGTGCAATTTCTACCTAAGCACTCTTAGATATGAGAACCCACTCACTTCCCTTACAATCACACACCAGTGATTTTAAACAACAATCCCTTATGAAAAGAAAATACTTTTCAATTACACACTCTTGATTTTACTTCATAGTTTCAATCAAGAAGACACACTCTTGATCTTGCTTCAAACCTTTGATCAAGAAGACACACACTCTTGCTTAACAGCTTTAGAGTGACAAAATACAACCACAAATCAGTCCAGTTCAATCATCAATGGATGACTTGAATGACCTACAAGTCTTACGACTAAACAGACACAAACCCTAGCTCTCTCTCTCTATATTTCTCTCAGTCTTGGTTGTGTGTTCAAACAGGTTTTCTAAGTCCCTTTTTATAGAAGCATCCAGCTGGGCTTGAACATCTTGAAAACCCTAAATCTATTTTCCAACCAAATCTATTTATAACAGCTGTTTAGATCTCCTTGGAAAATAAGTAAATCTGGTTGTAATCCATGATTGAATGCGCCAACTAGCCATATCTTCAATCATCCAAAGATTGCCATTAATTGTGCAATCACAAAACACCAGACATTCATACTGAATGTTCTGTGTACAAGATGTCATGACATCGGGTCTGACATCCTGGAAAAATCCTGCATAATCCAATAATTCCTTTTATAACTTCCAGCAGGTACAACCATATCAGATGTCATGACGTTGTGTATGTCATCTGAAACAATCCTGCATGAACATGTCTTTCATTTAAGCTCCAGCAGGTACAACCAATATCAGAAGCCTTGTCATTGTATGTGGCATTCTAAAACAATCATGCATGCACATGTTCTTGAACTTCAGCAGGTACATAGGATATCTCATGTTAAGACATCACACATAACATCTTGTGAACACTCTTTGTTTTACCAAAATTGTTGCCAACACTTAGAATCAACAGAGTTGGACGGTAGAGACCGGAGCCAGGCTTTAGCTCTATCTCTTAATGAGAAAGGGAAAAGACGTAGTCTTATAGCTTCGGGGATGACAACATTCGCTTTCACTGTATCTATGTATTGCAAAAACATTGACAAATATAGGTTCGGGTCCTCAGTGGGACTACCGGAAAATTGGTTTTGTTGAATAGCTGATAACAACAAAGGTTTTAGCTCGAAATTATTTGCCTGATGGCAGGGGCAGCGATGTTGTTATGTGGTTCATCATGCGAAGGGATGGCATAGTACTTGAGAGGACGGTTATGCGGTCCTTCGGCCATCTCTGGTTGTATAACTGGTTCAGGAATAGGGATATTAGGATCGGGAAGATTGCACTTGATATGATGTTCTAGTATCAGGTCTCGTATTCGGCGTTCTAATCTTAGATAACGCTCTGGTTTGTTGAATGGTAGCTTTAATTTCTCTCCTTGAGAGCAAGTACTTGGCATACACTCGACAAACTAAAAAGGGAAATAGTTTTGTTTGCCTTAGTCTATACTAGGCAACACTGGAGTTACAATATCAACTAAATTAATCCCCGACAACAGCGCAAAAAACTTGATCGCATGACTTAGTATGTCTATAGGATTTATGACTACAAGTGCACAGTCGTATAGCGTAGTTTTAAAGATTATCGAACCCAAAGGACTAATAATCAAACTTACCGTTATCTAATGTTGCTACGTAAATCTAAGGCTGAGGATTTCTCTATGAGTTGAGGGACGAAGAGAAATAACTACTAATGAAAACATAACTTTAATATAAATATTCAATAGCAGGATATCGGTATGTAACGCATCAAACTTCGGGGATTCATAGATAGTTGGCGTGATCTTAAACATCAAAATACTCTTCAGTAGAAATTATTTATTTAAAAGATTTTATCTCACACTCTCGTGTTTATTGACTCTGACTATACTCTTAAACCATAATGCTTCGCTCTCGCTGTCTCATTTGAATTAAAAGTAATTTTTGGAAATAAATAAAGTCTAATTAATCCCAAAACGCTCTGGCTGTATTTAGGATTAATGTCTAGTTTCAGCTATCCGGTTAAAACCTCAAACTCTCGTTTTTATTGACCGTAAACTTTGTTCGCTTTGTACTCTCGTACGAAAACAATTTTAAATTTGGAACAAGAAACTATAATCGAAAAATAATATTTTATAAAAGCCAACACCAATTAATTACGAATCCCATTGTTTCGACGATCTTTACATACTGTCATACGGTGAACTGACTTTGGGTGCTTTTGCTTTGGAAAGCAAATGTCGCGGATAGCAAGAGTCGCCACCGACTTTTCTTTTATCCAATAAGGAAAGGCGGAAAAGAACAGGAAAGACCTTGATTAGATTTTGGGTTCGGGAGGTACATTATACAAAGGGAAGGTGTTAGCACCCTTTGTATCCATGGTTATCCATGGGCTCTTAATTGCTTGATCACTTATGTTTTTCTTGTCTGAAAAAAGTGTTTGAGAACTGTTTAGAAAAAATTTTAAAAAGAGAGTTTAACTTTGTAATGATTCTTGTACGAATGTATACAAAGTATTTATCTCGTTTAATTTTGAAAGCTGTTTAGAAAAATATAACTTGGCAATGATTCTAGTACGAATGTATACCAAGTGGTGATTTTCTAATAGATGTTTTGCAAAGCGTGAGGTGTGAAAAGTATTTTAAGTTGTGAGTCAGCATTTAAGAGTTATACCTACCCGAGGTCTTTATGGGTATTTCCTATCCTTAGGAGGGTAAAACTGTCCTTACTATTGAGAAGTAAGTAGTCTTATCCTTTGGATGTAAAGGGACATCGTAGGGTCATCGATTGGTCATTGAAGGCAACATTTGTAAGGATACCTTAACATTCGAAGGGACGATCATCATTTAACCGTAGGCTACCACGAAGGGTCATCGAGGGACAAAGTCATGTATTCGAAGGCAACATTCGAGGGACTATGATGATTTAACCGAAGGGTCTTTGCTAAGGGTATCCTTACATTCGCGGGACATGGCCGTAATATTGTAAGGCAACAAAGAGAGGGCCAAGATCATATATTCAAAGGCAACATTTGTGATCAGTTAGGTAATTAGGATGAATCTCCACAAGGGTATCCCACAAATAAAGTGGAATACCTAGCAAGCTACCTTCTTCGGGAATATGTGAGCCCTAACAAAATTCAGCAAACATGTCAGAATACCAAATGGGGTGCAATCAATAGTTGCACCGAACAAAGGAATGCAGCAGTAATAATGTCAGACAAATAATACACAACTATGATAGGACATGTCAGATAAACACAGAACAGAACAGAAAAAAAAAATCAGCGACTGTCATGTTCGCTACTGCCTCGCCTAGTGAAGGCTTGACGAACACTCGCTACATGTTCGCTTAGCGATGTGCTAGCGAACGGCTGTAGGTTTTGATTTTAATAACAGTACGATTTCAGCAAGCTCCAAACCCTATGGCATCCATTACAGAAATTACATGGTTAAACATTCAAGACATCCATGCATACTTATATCCACATGCAAAACCTAAGATATATTTATAAATTCAATCATAATGTCACATGTAAATTGGGAGCATAAAGCGGTAGTGGTAGTGCAAACCTGTTTGCAATTGAATTGCAATGTTGAATTGGCAGATCACTCTTAGGGTTGGTGTCGGATTGAGTTGGGCGGAGGTAACCTTTGTGCAGATGAGTTTCCTTCAGGGTTTCCTTTAGGGTTGTTCTGAATTCTCTTGGTTAGCCTCCAGGGTTTTTCCGGTTGCCTCTGTTAGGGTTTTCTTGTTCCCTCTCTCTCCTCTGTGTGTGTCCTCTTTTTTGAATGAGGTATTGGTATTTATAATAGTTTTTGTGACCTAATGGGCTCAGAATGAAGCCCAAAATTTCTCGTATTCGCACGCTTCGCTAGGCGAGTGATGTAGCGAAGGGTTCGCTAGGCGAAGGATTTGCTCGCCTAGCGAGCATGCCAGTTTGAGCCATTTTCTGTATTTGGCCACCTGTGAGCTAGGTCTTTGTTCCTTTAAGCTCAATGTCCTGAAAAACGAGCTGGAGTGCCTTGAAAAATGCCTTGCAAGATTAACGGACAAATTTTGGGGTATGACAGCTGCCCCTGTTCAATATTCTTGAACCGAGAGAGTTAGAATGGTATGTACGCCATTCATGGTCTGGAGGTGGAAGATTATTGAACACTAGAATGCCCCAAAAATTTGCACTTGTTAATCAAAAGTTAGTCTTGATGGAGATGGGCTTAGAGATGCCATCCGGGAAGTTTGATGATGAAAGATCAGAATGGATCATATGCTGCTGGGGATAAAGGATCAGAATGGATCGTATGCTAGATTGATCCGAGTTGCAGAATGCACCGTCTATTAGGCTGCCTCTGGAGAGGTAAAGGTCAGAATGGATCGTACGCTAGATCGTATCTGAGTAGCAGAATGAGTTATCCATTAGGCGGTTGACTTCGCTGGGGATGAAAGATCAGAATGGATCGTACGCTAGATCGTATCTGAGTAGCAGAATGAGCCGTCCATTAGGCTGTATCTGAGATAAAAGGGGTAGTCATACGCTAGACTACACTTCATAATGTACCGTACGCTAGGTAGTATCTGAGGAATAAAGATCAGAATGGATCGTACGCTAGATCGTATCTGAGCAGAATGAGTCGTCCATTAGGCTGTATCTGAGATAAAAGGGGTAGTCATACGCTAGACTACATTTCAGAATGTACCGTATGTTAGGTAGTATCTGAGGGGATGAACATCCAAATGGGTCGTACGCTAGACCGTATTGGAACAATTGAAGGAACCATACGTTAGGCTGAATCAGAATGAGCTGTATGTTAGGCTATATCTGATAATGTTTGTATATGTTGAATTTGCGATAAATGTCTGGGATGGGCTTAAAGATGCCATCATTAGGAGGATGTCAGAATGCTTCTCAGAATGAACATTCATATGGATTATATCTGAAAGATGCATCTGAATCTCGAATGTAACCGATGAGGGTGTCCGTCTGAATGAACCTTTATTTTGACTGTATCGGGAGGATAATTAACCTGAAAAAAGTTAGCCTCATGCCATGTCATGATGCATGAGATGTTTTATGCTTTTGAAGAAAAAATGTGAACATTGCATGCATGTATATGATGTGAAATGATGCATGAATGAATTATGCGTCCGAAAAACTTTGCCAGGGGAACATAAATCCCCATATTCTGGTTGGAGATATTTGTATTGATGACCCTTTCTTAGCTGGGGATACTTGATTTCTTGTCTGATGGTAGAAATATTCAACCGGACCTGGCTGAGGGGTAAAAGAGATGACCAGTCTGTCTAGTAATGCCAATTTCTTTTGGGAAATAACTGGTTTTGCTGGGGAATAGGATTAGCAACCGGATCCATCGGAAAGCATGGTTAGACTTTATCCTCGACCCTAAAGTCTTTTAGTAACTGCTATTTCTATTTTATGCATGTATTTTCGGTAAACATCAATCATGTTCAAATGCATATATTAATTCGAATTAAATCAATGGGCGTTTATGCAAACAAAACAAAGAAAGTAAAACAAAAACATCTTTTTGGAAATAAAATTGTATTGATTTTGAAAGAGGGCCTATAAATAGGCAATTTAAGTACAAGGAGACAGAAATCCTAGTAAGAGGAAATTGTCAAGAGAACAAAGAAAAGCTATGAAGAAAAAGTCCTATTGATTTTAATTCCACTACTGTCATTATGTCTTCAAGTGTCTCATCTCCTGCTGTCGGATAGAAGTGATTGGCTTGTTCAGTCCCTTTGACTTGGGTGAAGCTGACCGAGAACGGGACCTAGTCGTACGCTTTAATCCCTAATTTTTGCTTGGACCGCCTTTTCAGGTTTTCAGTCCACCAGGATACCCTTTTTTGCCCAAGCCGCCTTTTCAGGTTTTCGACTTGCCGGGTGTACATTTTTATATGTTTATCCCTAATTTTTGCCCGAACCCTTTTGGTTCGCCGGGATGCCCTTACTTTTGCCTAGATACGTCGACCTAGCGGGTCTCTTTTATGCGTAGTATTTTTTAACTATGTCTGCGTTCACGGGATGTGGGAAGTCTTCGCCATCCATTGTAGCAAGCATCATGGCTCCACCAGAGAATACCTTCTTAACTAAAAATGGCCCTTCGTATGTGGGAGTCCATTTGCCTCTAGAATCACCTTGTGGTAGAATAATACGCTTTATTACCAAGTCAACAATTTGATACACCTGTCTCTTGACTTTTTTATTAAACGCCTGGGTCATGCGCTTCTGATATACCTGCCCATGATAAACAGCCGCAAGTCTCTTCTCATCAATCAAATTTATCTGATCGAGTCGAGTCTGAATCCATTCATCTTCATCTAAGCCTTCATCTTTCATAATTCTTAAAGAGGGAATCTGAACTTCCACTGGTAAAATGGCTTCCATTCCGTAGACTAAGGAGAAAGGAGTTGCCCCTGTCGAAGTGCGCACTGAAGTGTGATAACCATGAAGAGCAAAGGGTAACATCTCATGCCAATCTTTGTATGTTACTGTCATTTTTTGTATGATCTTCTTAATATTCTTATTAGCAGCTTCTACGGCGCCATTCATCTTTGGCCGGTACGGAGAAGAGTTATGGTGTTTTATTTTGAACTGCGTGCAGAGTTCAGTAATCATCTTGTTGTTCAAATTAGTACCATTATCAGTGATAATTCTTTCAGGGATACCATACCGACAAATAAGACTATTCTTGATGAACCGTGCCACCACATTCTTGGTGACAGAAGCAAATGAGGCTGCCTCTACCCACTTCGTAAAATAATCAATAGCAACAAGAATGAAACGATGTACATTAGAAGCAGTAGGTTTAATCTCTCCAATCATATCAATTCCCCATATTGCAAAGGGCCAAGGTGCTGTTAATACGTTCAATGGAGCAGGAGGTACATGTACTTTGTCCGCATAGATCTGGCACTTGTGACAAGTTCTGGAGTGATGGTGGCAATCAGCTTCCATGGTAGACCAATAATACCCTGATCTCAGAATCTTCTTGGCTATCGTATGTCCACTAGAATGAGTCCCAAAAATACCGTCATGTATGTCTTCCATAATCTTTTCTGCTTCCCTTTTATCCACACAGCGAAGCAAAGTCGAATCATGATTACGTTTGTATAATACTCCATTACTCAAAAAGAATTTAGAGGAGAACTTCCTCAGAAATTTTCTGTCATTGACGGATGCCCCTTCAGGGTATTCCTGAGTTTCTAAATATCTTTTTACTTCGTGGAACCAAGGTTTCTCTTCTACTTCATCAGTATTAAGTTCATAACAATATGTTGGTTCATCTAATCGTTCAATGGTGATCATGGGAGCTTCATCATCCCATCTGACTCTGAACATAGATGACATGGTAGCCAATGCGTCTGCCAACTGATTCTCTTCTCGTGGAATATGTTCGAATGTAATCTCTTCAAAGTATGGGATTAATGTTAACACCCGCTCTCGATAAGGGATGAGATTCGGATGTTTAGTGTCCCATGCTCCTTTGATCTGACTGATTACTAAGGCTGAGTCTCCGTACACACTCAAAAACTTGATTCTCAGGTCTATAGCAGCCTTGAGTCCCAAAATACATGCTTCATACTCAGCCATATTGTTGGTACAGTCAAAACATAGTCTAGCAGTGAAAGGCGTATGGCAACCCCTGGGAGAAATAATTACAACACCAACACCATTGCCCAATGCATTAGAAGATCCGTCAAAAACCATAGTCCATCGGGATCCTAGTTCGGGTCCTTCATCTGGTCTAGGTTCTTCATAATCAGTAACAAGCATGACATCCTCATCTGGGAACTCAAAATTCATAGATTGGTAATCATCAACTGCTTGATGAGCCAAATGATCAGCTAACACGCTTCCTTTGATTGCTTTCTGAGTAGTATATTAGATATCATATTCTGTTAAAATCATCTACCATCTTGTTATTCTTCCGGAGAGGGCAGGTTTCTCAAATATATATTTGATAGGATCCATCTTAGAAATCAATAAAGTGGTATGATTCAACATATACTGTCTTAGTCGGCGAGCAGCCCAAGCCAAAACACAACAAGTTTTCTCGAGCAATGAGTATCTTGTTTCACAGTCGGTAAACTTTTTGCTAAGGTAGTATATGGCATGCTCTTTTCGACCAGACTCGTCATGTTGCCGCAATACACACCCCATTGAATTTTCTAATACGGTCAAATACATGATTAGAGGTCTTCATTCGGTTGGTGGCATCAGAATTGGAGGTTCTTGGAGATACTTCTTGATTTTATCAAAAGCTTCTTGACATTCCTCATTCCATATTATCTCTTGATTTTTCCTCAGTAATTTGAAGATGGGTTTGCAGGTAGCAGTCAAATGGGAGATAAATCGGGCAATTAATTCAAGCGTCCCAAGAAACCTCTGACTTCTTTATCTGTACGGGGCACTGGCATTTCTTGAATAGCTCTCACCTTAGCCGGGTCAACCTCAATTCCTTTACCACTGACAATAAAGCCCAAGAGTTTACCGGATCTTACTCCAAAGGTGCATTTGTTCGGGTTCAATCTCAACTTGTACCTCTTCAACCTCTTAAACAGTTTGTATAAATGATCGAGATGTTCTTCTTCAGTATGAGATCTGGCTATCATGCCATCCACATATACCTCTATTTCATGATGGATCATATCATGGAACAAAACCACCATAGCACGCTGGTATGTTGCCCCTGCATTCTTTAAACCGAATGGTATTACTTTGTAACAGAAAGTGCCCCATTGCGTCACAAACGTAGTTTTCTCCATGTCTTCAGGTGCCATCTTAATCTGGTTATAACCTGAGAATCCATCCATGAATGAGAATACCTTGTGTTGAGCGGTGTTATCTACCAGAACATCAATGTGCGGAAGTGGAAAGTCATCTTTGGGACTCGCTTTATTCAAATCTCTGTAATCTACACACATTCGCACCTTACCATCCTTCTTTGGCACTGGTACCACATTAGCAACCCATTGAGGATAAGAAGTAACAGCTAGAAAACCTGCATTAAATTGTTTCATAACCTCGGCTTTGATTTTCTCAGACATTTCAGGACGCATGCGATGAACCTTTTGCTTAACAGGACGACAATCTTCCTTCATTGGCAAACGATGTACTACTATATCAGTATCCAGTCCTGGCATGTCTTCATAAGACCAAGCAAAAATCTCTACATAGTCATGTAACATTTGAATCAATCTTTCTTTGACACTGTTTTCCAAGCCTGCTCCTATTTTGACTTCTTTCTTGTCTACTTCAGTACCCAGATTTACAATTTCAATTGATTCCTCATGCGGCTGTATAGTCTTTTCTTCTTGCAGTAACAGTCTGGCAAGCTCTCCAGGTACTTCACAATCTTCCTCACTTCCATCCTCGGCTTGGTAGATCGGATTTTCAAAGTCATAATGAACAGTAGCAGAATTATTATCAACAAGATCCAGAGTGGATATGGATCTGCAATTTGTTACGTGAGTGTGTGTAAGAAAGCATAGCTTGTTTAAAAGATGACAGGAAAGATAAAAAGCGCAATATTTGAATGCAAAAAGTCCATTGATTTATTGAATGTGAATATGCTTATGAAAATGACAGAACCCTTAACAAATTAGCTATTTATGCCCCGGGCATAGACACAATGCTTTAAGAAGTTCAATTAAAAATTTAAAAATTTGCAACACTAAAACAGGCAATAAAAATTACTCCTGACTAAAGGAAATCGGGATAGTGTCTTCAGCCTTCCAATTATTGAGTCCGTCACCAATTGTCGAGAAAATCCAGCTATCCAGGTCGCAATCGTTATCAGCATCTTCTATAGCATTAATCTGATCTTTGGCTATCTTTTCAGAGCTAAACCCCAGGCCAAATTTATCATACTTATACGGTACATCGATCAGTTGACCCCAGCCAGTACGACCACCATCTTCAACCACAGCTTGAGCATCTTTCAGAGAAGTCATGGCAGGAGGAGCACGAATAACCTTGGGCACACAGGAAGTTGGCTTAAGGACAGGATTGGTCGGAGGAACTACTTCAAATGATTGAGAAGGAGTCTCAAAGAATTCACCATCCATCTCGACGTATCTGAAGGTATGCACGCTACTGACAATATACTCTTCTTCTCCACACACAATGACAATCTTACCCTCTATTGGATACCTCAACTTTTGATGGAGAGACGAAGCTACAACACTTGCCCCATGAATCCAAGGGCGTCCCAGCAAGCAGGAATAGGCAGGACGAATGTTCATTACGTGAAAGGTAGTGTTGAAGACTTGAGGTCCTATCTTGATAGGGAGAACCACTTCACCATGGACAACGCTCTTCGCACCATCGTAAGCACGCACCACAATGTCACTAGGTTTCAGTTCAATGCTTTTACAGTCAAGTTTATCGAGCACAGCTTTCGGTAGCATATTCAAAGAAGAGCCATTATCGATCAACACATGAGACAAGGTGATCCCCTTACACTCAATGGAGATATGCAGAGCTTTATTGTGATTCTTTCCTGCTGGTGTTAGGTCAGCATCGGAAAAGCCTAGGCCATTGTCAACAGCCAAGTTAGCAACATAATTTTCGAACTGATCGACAGATGTCTCCTGAGGTACATGGGCGGTCTTCAAGAATTTTATCAATGCATTGGCATGAGATTCAGAAGATAACAACAAGGATAACATCGAAATTTTAGACGGAGTATGCCCCAACTGTTCTACCACATCAAAATCACTCTTGCGGATGATTTTCAGCATTTCTTCCATTTCTTGTTTGGCAACATCTTCGGTAGTAACTTCGACTGGTGTCCTTGACTGAGAAGGATTGATTACTGGTTCCTTTCGTCGAGTTTCAGGGGCGGGAGGTGAGATTTCTGGAGAGAAGACCCTTCCACTTCGAGTAATTTTACTAGTCCCAACAATGTCAACATGATTAGGATTAGTAGAATTATCATCTTGCTTTATGCCGTGGATGTAAACATCACCTCCATAATTCCACGGAATGGCTTTGCTTGAGGAATACGGTACTGGGCCAGGTGCAGTAATAATTAGGGGAGCTACCTTGGGCTCAGCAGTAATCTTCACAGGCACTCTAGTAGCGGTAATCTTCACTGGAACTTTGGACCTAGCAATCACAAATATTTCTTCAATAGGGTTTTCCACCTTAGGAATCTTTTCTAAGAGAATTGTACGATCATCCATCAGCCGTTGGATACCATTCCTCAACTTTAAGCAATCATTGGGTCGGAGTATACAGAGATCGCAATTTTCAGCACAACCTGGAAATAAACCAGCTTGCAATAAATTCTTCTTGATGATCAGGAGAGGAGATGCTAAGTCAGCTACATTAGAAATGTGAGAATTGTCATCCATAGCATTAACAGTCTTGTCATGATTAGGCATAGGAGCAGTGATGACATTAGGAGTCTCCGGAGGATCAAATTCAATTTCTCCAGCGTCGATCATATTCTGAATCTTATTCTTCAACAACCAACAATCGTTTGTATCATGCCCGGGGCTATCAGAGTGATATGCACACCTGGCATTGGGATTATAACGAGGAGAAGTAGTGTTGGGATTTGCAAGAGAATTTCTGAGGGTAATTAAATTTGCTTTTAGCATACCCTGTAGTGCTTGTGCTAAAGTCATATTGATCTTCGTAAACTGTCTTCTTGGCCTGTCTTGTCTGTGTTGGAAGTTTTGAGATGGCGGTGCTGCAAACGTAACTGCTCCAACAGCATGGTCACGATTTTTCTTGTTATGACCCCTTTGACCGTACACAGCATTTGATTCATTCCTCCCCTGATAGGACTTTTTGGTGCTTGCAGAGGTAGCCACCTGTATCTTTCCACTTCGAATGCCACTTTCAACACGTTCACCTGTTAATATAAGTTCAGTGAAACCCGATGAGGAACTTCCCAATAGATGGCTGTAGAATGGGCCAGTCAGTGTACCCATGAACATGTCCACTCATTCTCGATCAGTCATAGGGGGTTTGACTCTGCCAGCCAAATCTATCCATTTTTGAGCATATTCTTTGAAGCTTTCTTTAGATCCCATAGTCATATTCTGCAACTGTAGTCGAGTAGGCGCCAATTCAGAATTATACTGGTAGTGCTTGTAGAAAGCTGTCGCTAAATCAGTCCAGGTGCGGATGTTAGAGCTCTCGAGCTGATAATACCACTCTAACTGTGTGCCATACAGACTCTCTTGGAAGAAATGGATCCATAGCTTCCTATCAGTGGTATACGGCTGAATCTTTCTCACATAAGCTCTCAGATGCATCTGAAGACAAGACGCACCATCATACTTAATGAAAGCGGGGACCTTGAATTTGCGAGGAATGACCACATCAGAGACCAGACCTAAGCTTTCGAAGTCCAGACCGGGCGCCTTCTGACCCTCCATAGCTAGCATGCGTTCTTCCAGCAACTTATACTTGTCATCTTTTGGAGAGTACTGTTCATTTTCATAATCTTCATCGTCGTCCTCAGGGTTGAAGGGATCAGTATTCTCCTCTTCCGAATCATTTTCTGTCTCTTCTTCTTGATCCTTCGGAATTCTAATCTTGACTCTTGCGGCCTGTCCTTTAAGCATTCTTCCCGGGTTAATGTAACTCACAGCTTTCTTGTCTTTCTTCTTCTCGAGCAAGAGAGCCTTCAGCTCCTCCTGCCCCTTGGATAAGTTCAAGATCATCTCCTGGAATAGAGCATTCTGAGCCTGGAGATCTTTGACAGTTTGTTCGAGAGCCATCTATTCTGTTTAGAAGGAAGACTGTGAGAACATTGATCCTTTAGAATACCTGTTATGCAATGTTATGTTATGCTATGCAATGTATGAAATGTTTTCAAGGACTTTTGGATTTTAACTTTGCGTAAACCACCAAAAGAGGGAAATTTTTATTAATAATTTCTTTAATCAATGTTCATTACAAAAATAATAATAAAAATACAATGAAAGCTCAAGTCTCCCAGGGACGGCTTCTTTTTGGGCGGAGATATGCATTGAGTCTTCGTTCCTCATTAAGCTGGCTGGTGAGCTCTAATACTTTCTTCCTTTCTGCACTGAACTGAGTTTCAAAAGTATCCCTTTCCTCTCTCAACTGGATCCAGAATTTATTCAATTCTTCAACATTGGTAGGCATATCTGGATAAGGAATGATCTGAGGGGCACCTCCTTCAACTTTTGGTTCGACAATCAGAGGTCCGATTGCAAGATATGGCATGGTAAGCTCACGAGCTCTGGCGCGTACCCATCTGAGATAAGGTTCCATAGGAATAGAGTTTTTCTGTCCTAAAGTACTTCTTTTCGCCATACCCCGAGCTCGTACAAACCTTTGACGGAGACTTTGAGAGTCGTTGTCATAGTCGAACACAGTGCCTTGAATCATTATTTCATGTGGACCATCTCTTCGAGCATAACCAAACTGACGTAGGGCTAAAGCTGGGTTATAAGTAATACCTCCTCTTATCCCCAGGAGTGGTACGTTAGAGAATTCTCCACAACGGTCGATGATGATAACATTTTCTTTGGGTTAGGGACACCAATGGATGTCTGAATGTGAGAGCGACATTATCCTTTGAGACCATTTCAAATTTTGCTCATTCTTCAAGACTGATTGAGGAAGGTGCGAAATAAACCACCTAGATAATAAAGGTACGCAGCACATGAGAGTCCCTTGCCTTTTCATAGTACGAGTGTGAAGGGAATGCAAAATGTCTCCAAGCAAGGTGGGCACAGGGTTATGAGGGAGGAATATCTTAACAGCATTCATGTCTATGAATTGATCCGGGTTAGGAAATAGCACCAAACCATAGATTAGTAGTGCTAGAACATCTTCGAAAGCATGGACATTCATAACTTTTAGGAATTCCCGGGCCTTACTTATCAGAAATTTGGCAAGTAAACCCTTAACTCCACTTCTTGTTACCCAATTAGTTTCAATGTCGGACTTTGTCATGTGTAAAGCCGCGGCGACTTCTTCAGACTTCAGAATCTTTTCTAAACCACTGAAAGGTGTTTGATCAAGGATAGGTATCCCAAGCATCCTGGAGAATTCTTCTAATGTGGGTACCAACTGATAATCTGGGAAGGTGAGGCAATGATGTTTAGGATCGAAGAACTGGAATAGAACTCTCATCATATCTTCTTTGAAACCGGTGGTAACTAAGTTGAGGAGAGAACCATGTTTCTTGATGAACTGAGCATGATCGGGAAGCTCTGACACTAAATTCTTGAGTTGAGGAGAGATTGCTACAAGATTGATCCGGATAGTCTTCCTGGAAGCCATAGCCTGTTTAACAGAGCAAAGTTAAATCCCTAAGTCCTTGAAATGGTTAGTACAATGTCATGATGTCATGATGTTATGATGTTATGATGTTATGATGTTATGATGTTAAGTAAGTAACAAACACAAACAAGTCACACCGCAATCATTCCTAGGTTTTAAGGCTTGCATGAGTTCCATAGGTAAGTACCCTCCCCACTGAAGTTTGGTTGGTTCCACCTGTCCTAGAATAGTAACCGGGTTCTAGAAGGATCTCAAATCATTGACCTTTCCTTAGGTCCACTTCAGTGCAACACCAAGCGGTTGACCAAAATTTCCCTAAAGTCCAATCTCAAAGAGTGTAGTATCGAGTATCAACCAACCCCAGTCGGAACCGAAGTCAGTTATCTCACTACTTTCTAATGGCTAGGATGAGTCAATTAGGGTTCTAAAGGTCTGGTTAATGCTTTGATGACACAACGCAGACGCCAAATTTTTCCTCAAGTAAACATGAGGAACATCAGGACATCTAAAGTGTCACATTAATCGTAGCCATCATTTTAACCATTCCAGTATACGCCGGATAGTCGCGATGATCTCTTGCTACTTACCTAAGGTATACTAGATCCGGGTGTAGGATCTTTCACTCAAGCATAGAATACCCAAACAATCCCTTAAAAGTAAATCAGACAAAGGAACAATTCGAAAACATAAGTGATCTTATTTTTTAAGGTAACCTCTCTTTTTAAGAATCCCCAGCAGAGTCGCCAGTTCTGTCATACGGTGAACTGACTTTGGGTGTTTTTGCTTTGGAAAGCAAATGTCGCGGATAGCAAGAGTCGCCACCGACTTTTCTTTTATCCAATAAGGAAAGGCGGAAAAGAACATGAAAGACCTTGATTAGATTTTGGGTTCGGGAGGTACATTATACAAAGGGAAGGTGTTAGCACCCTTTGTATCCATGGTTATCCATGGGCTCTTAATTGCTTGATCACTTATGTTTTTCTTGTCTGAAAAAAGTGTTTGAGAACTGTTTAGAAAATGTTTTAAAAAGAGAGTTTAACTTTGTAATGATTCTTGTACGAATGTATACAAAGTATTTATCTCGTTTAATTTTGAAAGCTGTTTAGAAAAATATAACTTGGCAATGATTCTAGTACGAATGTATACCAAGTGGTGATTTTCTAATAGATGTTTTGCAAAGCGTGAGGTGTGAAAAGTATTTTAAGTTGTGAGTCAGCATTTAAGAGTTATACCTACCCGAGGTCTTTATGGGTATTTCCTATCCTTAGGAGGGTAAAATTGTCCTTACTATTGAGAAGTAAGTAGTCTTATCCTTTGGATGTAAAGGGACATCGTAGGGTCATCGATTGGTCATTGAAGGCAACATTTGTAAGGATACCTTAGCATTCGAAGGGACGATCATCATTTAACCGTAGGCTACTACGAAGGGTCATCGAGGGACAAAGTCATGTATTCGAAGGCAACATTCGAGGGACTATGATGATTTAACCGAAGGGTCTTTGCTAAGGGTATCCTTACATTCGCGGGACATGGCCGTAATATCGTAAGGCAACAAAGAGAGGGCCAAGATCATATATTCAAAGGCAACATTTGTGATCAGTTAGATAATTAGGATGAATCTCCACAAGGGTATCCCACAAATAAAGTGGAATACCTAGCAAGCTACCTTCTTCGGGAATATGTGAGCCCTCACAAAATTCAGCAAACATGTCAGAATACCAAATGGGGTGCAATCAATAGTTGCACCGAACAAAGGAATGCAGCAGTAATAATGTCAGACAAATAATACACAACTATGATAGGACATGTCAGATAAACACAGAACAGAACAGAAAAAAAAATCAGCGACTGTCATGTTCGCTACTGCCTCGCCTAGCGAAGGCTTGGCGAACACTCGCTACATGTTCGCTTAGCGATGTGCTAGCGAACGGCTGCAGGTTTTGATTTTAATAACAGTACGATTTCAGCAAGCTCCAAACCCTATGGCCTCCATTACAGAAATTACATGGTTAAACATTCAAGACATCCATGCATACTTAGATCCACATGCAAAACCTAAGATATATTTATAAATTCAATCATAATGTCACATGTAAATTGGGAGCATAAAGTGGTAGTGGTAGTGCAAACTTGTTTGCAATTGAATTGCAATGTTGAATTGGCAGATCACTCTTAGGGTTGGTGTCGGATTGAGTTGGGCGGAGGTAACCTTTGTGCAGATGAGTTTCCTTCAGGGTTTCCTTTAGGGTTGTTCTGAATTCTCTTGGTTAGCCTCCAGGGTTTTTCCGGTTGCCTCTGTAAGGGTTTTCTTGTTCCCTCTCTCTCCTCTGTGTGTGTCCTCTTTTTTGAATGAGGTATTGGTATTTATAATAGTTTTTGTGACCTAATGGGCTCAGAATGAAGCCCAAAATTTCTGGTATTCGCACGCTTCGCTAGGCGAGTGGTGTAGCGAAGGGTTCGCTAGGCGAAGGATTTGCTCGCCTAGCGAGCATGCCAGTTTGAGCCATTTTTTGTATTTGGCCACCTGTGAGCTGGGTCTTTGTTCCTTTAAGCTCAATGTCCTGAAAAACGAGCTGGAGTGCCTTGAAAAATGCCTTGCAAGATTAACGGGCAAATTTTGGGGTATGACACATACCGATATCGATTGTTAGCCGGACATGGATTCAAGAACAAACATGATATTATGATAATTAAACATAAGATGAGGTTGGTTCTTGAATGCAAATAATGGTTGCACGCTTGAAAAATCGAGTACACCATTACAATCAAATTCAGTTGCTTAAAACTAAAGTCGTAATAGTCCCCAATGTGGAGAAACTATCACTTTACAGGTAAATATCTACTTAAAAATGCTAACAACAAAATCTGGCTAAAAGTGCACACACCGGTCTTTGAAGACCGAAGTCCATATATATACTCCCCACTCCTCCTTAAAAGTAGCCTTGAAGATCTCCTAGTGGCAGAGCGGTTTGTTGAACGAGCCAAGGGTACGTGGAGAAAAAGGTGGAGAGAAACAAGGAGGAATGGGTTGGTGGCGGCTGCCACAACCCTAGTTGGTGGGCGCCTGATCGGTCTCCAATTCTACTTGTTTTCTGACACTCATTCGGCATAATTTCAAGAAGTCGGTAACACATTGTTCTACCTGTTTTATTATTCTATTTAGTAAATTAGATGTTTGCATTTTTATTTCAGTTTGATGATTATCTTTGGTTTGCGTCATTATACTCCATTTTATGTCTCCTTGTGTAGTTTTACTGGTTTCAGGTGTAAGCAAGAATACCGAAGGACTCGCCAAGAGAATCGGACGTTCCGGGCTCGTTGCAAGAAGAAAATTCGACGGTATAGTAGCCCTGACACGGCCACCCGTGTTGCCCAACACGGCCCGTGTCAGGAGAAGAGGAGCCAGGGCCAAAAATAGGGAGTTGACACGGGTGGTCGTGTCAGCTGACACGGCCCGTGTCAGCCACCCTGGAAGGGGCGTGTTGGACCATGGCAACCAAATAGCCAACACGGTCGGTCGTGTTGCCTGACATGACCAGTGTTGGCTTGGACACCTTATTTTCTAGTTTTTGCTGTATTTTGGCATGGCTGGTCCCAGAGGGTATTTTGGACATTTGCTACATCAAATATTTGATCAGGAACTGTTAGAGGATTTTTGAATACAGAGAATGACACTTTTACACAGAGACAAATTTGGTACGATTAAGATTGAAGTGATCAAGAGTTGCAAAGAACGGAGGTCCTTCAAGAGCGGATACGATTGAAGATCAACGAGATTCCCTTACTCTTGTAATTTCTAAATTTTATATTGTATCTTATCTGAATAATATGATTGGTTAAACCCCCCAATTCCAGGGGGTGTCCCTGAATTGATCGTGTAATGACTCAGAATTGTTAATTTCCTTAATATATGATGTTTGTTTGTCAATTTCAATGTGCAATGTTTGTAATGCTTTCTTTATCAGAAAAATAAGGATTGTTATATGGTTAACAATTTGCGGGATTGTAATTGTTAAGGTTTTGTACAGTGAAACTGTAGTAGATATCACCTAGGGCTAGGGATACCCTATGGTTACCGGTTTTATCTTGTTAATTTGTACGGTTTGGTTTCATTATAATCACCTACGGACTTAGAGATTAGAATGAATGATCAAAGGTTTCCCTTTGAGGTCTTAAGAGGAAACAATGTTAAGATCCGGTAATTGCACATTTTGAACTGTTTAAGGAGATATACATTCAAGGTCATTACATGAGATATTCATACACCATCCTTGGCATATTATTGTAAACTGTGAAAAAGATTTATTCTGCTTTCTTTTCTCATTCCCTTATACAGTGACTTTTCACAAAACCCCAATTATTTATTTTGTTCAATTGAGTCATAATTTAAACCTGTATTGTTGCGTAGTCCTTGAGATCGACCTTTGGGAAACATCCCTATTATTACTACATTGACAAAATAGTACACTTGCTATTTTCCCAATCAAGTTTTTGGCGTCGTTGCCGGGGAACTGTCAAATATAAAGTTTAAATTAATTCAATTGAAATTTTGTTTCTCTGCTACTAAAATTTATTTTCCGTCATTTTAATAGTTTATTTCGATTAATATTAACTAATTTGTGTCTGATATTTGTATGTGAGGTAAGGCCTCACCTGATTTTCCTTTTGACGCAGAAATCAAAAGAACTTTGCGGGCAAGACTCAGACAAGCTCGATTGGGAAGACTGGAATCAGACGAAGAACAACCTTCCATTCATCCAGGTTCAGATTTAGGTTCAGAGAGAGAGATCTAAATAATGGGGGAGAACCCACCGCCACCAAAAAGACTGTTGGGTGACTACGGAGGTGCAAATGCACCAACCGACAGATTAATAATTGTCAACCAACCAGTGAACATGGTTGATTTCCAGTTACATCCTAGTAGTATTAATCAGCTTGAAAGGAAGCATTTCATTGGAAAGGTAAATGAAGATGCAAACAAGCATCTGCAGAGGTTTCTGACCATGAGCAACACCCAAAAAATCGATGGTCACACCGAAGAAGCTAAGAAGTTGAGAATGTTCCCGTTCACCTTAGCGGAAGAAGCTGAAGAATGGTTCTATTCTCTACCTGCAGGTAGCATCATATCTTGGGAAGAGATGGAAAAAGCTCTTCCTAAATGAGTATTTTCCAGCGTCGGTTTTTCTGCGGAAGAGGTATAAAATTCTGAATTTTAAGCAGAAGGACGGGGAAACTTTGGGAGACGCCTACAAGAGATTTAAGAGAGTCCTGGTCGCCTGCCCAACTCATAATATGGATCCAACCGAACAGATGCAGATGTTTGTGAATGGTCTCAAAATAAAGACCAAACAGTTGATTGATACTGCAGCCGTTGGCTCTACTAATTTCTCAACAGCCACTGGTATCAAGAAGATCATTGAAGCTATTGCTGCTAATGAGCACTTGGAGCTGTATGATAGATGTCAAAGTAAACCTGAAGGGGTTATCGATTTAAAGTTGGAAACCAATAAAATCCTTATCGAAGATACTATAGCTGCTGAAGTTGAGAAGAAGCTAAAGGCGATGAACATAGGTACCCAACAAGTGGCGCAGGTCCAACCGGTTCCTACTGTCTGTTGTGAGATTTGTAATGACCCGTGCCAAACAGTGTATTGTTTTTCAACTCCTTAACAAGTGGAGGAAAACAAATTTTTGAAGCAGAATAATCCTTATTCCAACACGTACAATCCGGGTTGGAAGAATCATCCCAACTTCTCATGGAAAGACCATAAAGGGAACACTCCTCAACACAGTCAATACCAAACTCAATATCAGCAACAGCAGCAACAACAAGCCCCGAAGAAAGCTGATTGGGAGATTGCCATTGAAAGAATGGTAGCTCATAATGTTCAATTCCAAGAAGAAACCCGAAACAATAAAAAAAACATCACATCATCCATAATAAATCTTGAAGTCCAGATAGGTCAAATAGCACAACAATTAGCCTCAAGTTCTCAAGCACAAGGTGCTCTACCTAGTGCAATTGTGACAAATCCTAGAGAGCATAATAATGTGAGTGTTGTGACAACAAGAAGTGGTAAATATGATGAAGTAGTTAAGGAGATGGATGAAGAGGAAGATCAATTGATCGAAGTGGATCTTGAGATCAAAGAAAATAAAGTTGTAAGGGAGGAATTAGTGGCACCGAAACCAGTAGTGAAAGAAGCAGTCACTGAGCCAAAGCCGGTTGTTAAGCTCCCTTTTCCCACCAGAAACAAGAAAAAGGGGGAACATGAGAAAAACTTTGAGAAGTTCCTAGAGTTGTTCAAGAAGCTAGAGATTAACATTCTGCTGTTGGAAGCACTTGAACAAATGCCTACTTATGCCAAGTTCATGAAGGACATCATTTCTAAGAGGCGTGCCATCGACACCAACCCGATTCTTCTAACCGAAACTTGTAGTGCTATTTTACAGGGTATGAAGATCCCAATGAAGAAGAAAGATCGAGGAGCGGTCACTATTCCTTGTACCATTGGAGATAGGTCATTCAAAAAGGATCTTATTGATCTAGGAGCAAGTATGAGTCTCATGCCGTTATCCATTTATAATAAGTTTGGTATATGGTTTGTGCAAGATACCAGGATGACACTCCAATTCGCCGATCATTCGGTCAAGAAACCATATGGTATTGTTGAAGATGTTTTGGTGAAAATTGACAAGTTTGTATTCCTGGTGGATTTCGTGATTCTGGAAATGCCTGAAGATGAAGAGATCCCTCTCGTCCTTGGGAGACCCTTCTTAGAGACGGGAAGATGCTTAATCAACATAGAAGAAGGGACTATGACGCTGAAGGTTTAAGATGAGGAATTAAAGATTGATGTTCGAAACACCATGAAGTACAAAGATGATATTTGTACCAGTCATACTATAGAGGTTCTAGATCAAGTGATGATGTATGATAGTCCTTTGAATGCATCACAATTACCTTTGGAGAGAGTGTTGAGTTTGTCCATTTTCGACAGTGATAAAGATGTGGACAACGGGGAATCCGAAGTGCTGGCCTTGATGGACGCACAACCCCCATGGAAAGGATCTCGACCACACCGGTGGGAAGATTTACGACTACCTCAAACTAGTGAGGAGGATAAAGAGCCCAAGAAGGGAACGGAGTTGAAACAACTTCCTGAGAATCTCAAATATGTCTTTCTCAACTCTGAAGATAAATGCCCAGCTATCATAAATTCAAGCCTCCAGAATATCCAAGAAGAGAAGCTCATCCAAGTCCTAAAAAAATACAAAAATGCTATTGGATGAGCAATTGAGGATTTGAAAGGTATTAGCCCTACTGTGTGCATGCATAAAATTCTCATGGAAGAAGATCACAAATCGGTGGTCCAACCACAGAGAAGACTCAACCCAGCAATGAAAGAAGTATTTCGGAAAGAGGTGGTGAAATTGTTAGACGTGGGCCTTATATATCCAATTTCTGACAGCCCTTGGGTGAGTCCGGTGCATGTGGTCCCAAAAAAAGGGGGACCACCGTAATAAGAAATGAAAAGAATGAGTTAATTCCTACAAGGACAATTACCGAGCGGCGCGTGTGTATTGACTACAGGAGGTTAAACATAGCGACTAGGAAGGACCACTTCCCGTTGCCATTCATTGACCAAATGTTGGAAAGGTTAGCTGGACACGATTGCTACTGTTTTCTAGATGGATACTCCGGGTATAATCAGATTACAGTTGCTCCAGAAGACCAAGAGAAGACAACATTCACATGCCCGTATGGCGTGTTTGCATACCGAAGAATGACATTCGGGTTGTGTAATGCTCCAGCCACCTTCCAACGCTGAATGACTTCCATCTTCGCTGACATGCTTGAAAAGCATATGGAACTTTTCATGAATGACTTTTCGGTCTTTGTATCCTCATTTGATAATTGTTTAACTAACCTTTCTCTTGTTTTAGACAGGTGCCAGAAAACAAATTTAATTCTGAACTGGGAAAAATGTCACTTCATGGTGCGAGAAGGGATAGTATTGGGTCACAAAATTTCCTACAAAGGAATTGAAGTTGACCAAGCAAAGGTGGAAGTGATATCTAAGCTCCCACCTCTTGTTAATGAGAAGGGTATCAGAAGTTTCTTAGGACACGCGGGTTTTTACCGCAGGTTCATAAGAGATTTCTCAAAAATTGCAAAACCGCTGACCACTCTATTGGTTAAGGATAAGGCTTTTATGTTCGACAAAGAATACACCACAACCTTTGAGACATTGAAGAACAAATTGATTTTAGCATCGATTGTTATTTCCCCATATTGGTCTCTTCCGTTTGAGATCATGTGCGATCCTAGTGATATTGCTGTAGGGGCAGTTCTAGGACAACAAAGAGAGAAATTGCTACATGTCATTTACTATGCTAGTCATGTGACAAACCTTGCACAGATGAACTATGCAACTACTGAGAAAGAGTTATTGGCCGTGGTTTATGCATTTGACAAATTCGGCAATACTTGTTAGGATCAAAGGTTATCGTTTATACTGACCATGCCGATTTGAAATATTTGTTTGCTAAACAGGATTCTAAGCCGAGGCTTGTCAGGTGGATCTTACTCCTCCAAGAATTTGATGTAGAGATTAGGGACAAAAGGGGATTAGAAAACACAGTAGCGGATCATTTATCCTGAATGTCACCAATTGAAGAAACGGAAGAGAAGAGACCGATAAAGGATGAGTTCGCTGCTGAACACATCCTCGCTGTCATCGGTATCCCGTGGTTCGCAGACTATGTGAATTATTTGGTGGGGGTGTAATCCCTAACGATTTTGATTCTAACAAGAAGAAAAAGTTTGTTCATGATTGCAGGTTCTACTTGTGGGATGACCCATTCCTATACAAGAGAGGAGTAGATGGGCTAGTCAAAAGATGCGTCCCGGAAGAGGAACAAAAGGATGTACTCAGAGCTTATCATGATTCAGATTATGGAGGACACTTCAGTGGTGACAGAACTACGGATAAAGTCCTTCAGTCAGGTCTATGTTGGCCAACCCTATTCAAAGATGCCAAAGACATAGTCAAGAAGTGTGACAGGTGTCAAAGAACGGGGAATATTTCTAAGAGAAATCAAATGCTGCAAAATGCTACGCTGGAAGTTGAATTGTTTGATGTATGCGGAATAGACTCCATGGGGCCGTTTCCACCCTCATTTGGAAAGAATTATATCTTGGTAGCAGTGGACTACGTATCAAAGTGGGTGGAAGCGGTGGTATTGACCACCAATGATTCTAAAGTGGTTCTGACCTTTCTGAAAAATAATATTTTTTTAGAGATTCGGAGTGCCGAGAGCACTTATCAGTGATGAAGGTACTCATTTTCTAAACAAACTGATGGAGAATCTGTTGAAGAAATACAATGTTAAACACAAGATCGCCATTCCGTATCACCCGCAAACGAGTGGCCAGGTCGAAGTGTCCAACAGGCAGATAAAGCAAATACTGGAAAAGACTGTATGCGCATCTCGAAAAGACTGGGCAATGAAGTTAGAAGATGCACTATGGGCATACCGAACGGCATTCAAAACGTCCATAGGTATGTCTCCCTATTAGTTAGTTTACGGTAAAGCTTGTCACTTGCCACTAGAGTTGGAGCACAAAGTATTTTGGGCATCCAAATTCTTAAATTATGATCTTGCCAAAGCTGGTGAATCCCGAATTCTTCAGCTCCACGAGTTAGAATAGTTTAGGAATCAAGCCTATGAGAATGTCAAACTCTATAAGAAGAAGACAAAAAATGGCACGATCAGAAGCTACAGAGAAAGGAGTTTGTCGAGGGACAACTGGTGCTCTTGTTCAGTTCCAGGATAAAACTCTTTCCGAGAAAGTTGAAATCCAGGTGGTCGGGCCCGTTTTTGGTTCACAAAGTGTTTCCCCATGGAGCAATAGAACTTAAAAATCCTAGTAATGGGGATATATTTAAGGTGAACAGACAAAGGTTGAAACATTACTACAAAGGGCAGGAAAGTGGTTTGATTGAAAATGTTCGTCTCCGAAGATAAGAGAGATGATCGTCGAGCCATGCGATGTTACACACAGCGCTTCGTGGAAGGCAACCCACGCGGTTTAATTTTAATAATTTCAGTTGTTTGGTGTGTTTCAAATTTTTGTTTGTAGCTTCGTAGAGTAAATCGCACAGTACAAAAGAAAAGGTTTGAGCCAAACTTATAGAAGGCATTTGGCTAAAAGAGCAAAGAAAAATAGAGAAAAAAATAGTCAAAATTTTGGAAGAAAACAGGGCCCTGACACGGGTGACCGTGTCACCTGACACGGGTGCCCGTGTCACCTGACACGGCCCGTGTCACCTGACACGGCCCGTGTCACCTGACACGGCCCGTGTCAGGCAAGGCACCAGGGGAGATATGGTTTTCCAGTAGGCGGACACGGTCTCCCGTGTCAACTGATACGACCCGTGTCAGCTCTACTGTACGTGGTGGTCAAACCAGTGTCCTGACACGACCTCCCGTGTCAGGCAGCACAACTGGAATTTTTGAATTTCAAATTTTTGGATTTTGTGGCCCCCACTCGAATTTTTCATCAATTAAAACCATTTTTAATCCCATTTAATCCCTTTAATATGATTTTTACCCATTCTCTATCCCATTTTCACCAAACCTTTCTTCTTCCTCCATTCTCTTTCCATTTTTCTCCATAACCTCGCCAACAAAAGCTCACTACTTTACCGCCGTACTCCGTCCAAATCGCCGACGCCCTTCACAAAAGTTGCTCCACTCTCCACCCTCTACAAGTCCACGATAATATTTTTTCCTTACTCCATACTTTATTTTTGTTCATAAATTTTTGTTGCATGAACCAATCATGCCGCCAAAGCGAATTTCTAAGGGGAAGCAAACAGAGGTTGAGCCATCAAGGCCTCGGAAATGGACCATCCGTCATCCGAATCCGCACGACATAATTTTCGACAACCCAGAGCACGAAAGGTGTTACTCATCTCATGTCAAGCGTAAGATAACACCGATGAGGTATTTATGCTCTGACACTTTATTTCAGTTGGTCTGTCGGAGGAATTAGATAGGATATTTCATGTCCTAGGTATGCTTGTATTTGTGCATTGTGAAGCGCCTACATATGAGCGTATCACTTTAGAATTTTTGAGCACCATTGAGTTGAAGTTGAAAAAAGGATGGACAGGTACAACGATGTACTATGGAGGGACGATGAATTTCAGGTTATATAATATCGACCACGAGTTGATAGTTGAGCAGTTGGGTGAGATTCTCCGCTTACCCATATATGGCCCAGAGTCGTACCGGATAACTTTGATGCTAAGACTTTCTGGTTGGTCAACACGGGACGATCAGATTATGTGGCTAAAGGGGCGAAAGCATCTGGCATTCAGAACCCCTATTTCAGGTATGCTTAGAAGGTACTGGCTTTCATGCTTTTCGGTAGGGGTGATAGTACACGTGTGGCTACCCAGATGGATTTTTTCTTTCTATTTGCCATGGCAAACCGAGTTGCTGTGAGTGTTGCAGCATTTGTATGATATCCCACCATTTCGGTTATGACCCTGCTGCACTAAATGAGACACGAGTGGCAGGTAAGCATAAATTGGACATGAACGCATTGGTTCAGCAATGTATGATATCCCAAATTTCTGATTATTATGCTTTAATGAGTTATGGTCAGTTTATCATGGCTATGCCTGACCCTACAAGAATAAGCATTGCCAACACTGCCAATTGGCTATATGAGAGTGTCGTCCAAGACGATATGGACGAGCACAATACTGACCCGTTTGTTGCAGGTGACTAACAAGAGGAATAGGTGTAGGAAGAGGTGCAGGAACAGGAGCAGGAGAAGTTTGTTGCTCTGCCAGAGGAAACCACACATACAGGTGTCGGGTCGTCATATGTGACACGGGACCAATGGTCGTGGATGCAGACGGAGATAGGCGATCTCTGAGCGGAGCAAACATGCCAAGGCATAGAGCAATCCCGTCAAGGGACTGTTATAGATGAGATGTATGCGATGATGCAATGACTGATGTTACAATTTCCTCCACCGCATTGAGGTTGTGTGAGTCCCCCCTTTATCTTGGATTAAACATTGCGGATAATGTTTGATTCAAGTGTGGTTTTTTTTAATTATTTGTTCTTAATATTTTCAGCATTTTATTATTTTTGTTTAAGTAATTATTTGTGTGGTATTTTGTGTGTTACAGATAGAGGACATTCGTGCTAGATGAATGATGAGGCTGGGAGCGATTGGATGAAAGACACACTCCTCTACTTGCTCTTATGGAAACCCCCGAAAGTTGATGTTGTTGATCTGAATAATCAGACGCGATTCTTTATCATTGGACTACACGGGAATACTCCGTACCCGAAGCAAAGATGAAGCTACATCACACTGAGAGGTATCTTAGAAACTTGTATGATATACCAAACATGGTGAGAACTACAAAAGGCCAAACACTTGTCATCATGAGAGCTTTTCAGGTATGTATCTATCTCTTTGAGTTTGCGTAATAGATGTTGGAATTTCATAACACACATGTACACACTGAGGTAATTTTTTTGTTTTAACCCTGAGTCTTTCCAGCCAACCCACCATTATTACCCTTCGTTCACCCAATTCGAGTCATATTTCCTTTTGTTTGTTATCTAACCACTGTAAATAACCGTAAGCCCAAACACTACCATACCTTGCTTGGATAAGTGTTGTTGACCCTAGATCTGTGGAAAATCCTAAGTTTGGGGTTTCTTCATTTTTAGGGACACCGATGAAGACTAGATAAGTGCAGAAAAAAATAGAAAAGTACGAAACTTTAAAAGAAAAAAAAGAGAGAAATGAAAAAAAAATTATGAGAAGTATCATGAAGCACTTATCTAGAAGTATTGAGGTTGATAAAAAGCGTGCTCAAAAGAGTGCATAAAAAAGAAGATAAAAATAAGAGTCAATGGATCCTAACAAGAACGGTGCCTAAAAGAAAAACCTCTTGATTGAAAGATTGAACACAGTTACAAGGGTAGCAACACGGAATCTGAGCCTAAACCTCTAGTTTTTCCCTTTTTGTTTTGTTAGTTTTCCCACCTTGCACCATAGCCCCCATTACAACCTAAAAAGCCCTCGAATAGTGTGTGTTGTGTGTTTTTATTGTGAAGGCATCTGTTATTCAAACCTAAGAGTTGACTTTGCATGCTCTGTTATTGAGTGAAAACACTTTGACCCTGAGATATTTGGTGAGAGTGAACTACAAGTCAGAAGGTACGTCAATGTGAAAGTGTAGCGGAAGTCGGAAGTCGGGAAAGAGTAAAACAATGAACGAAAGGTGAACAGGGAATCGCGAAAGATCATAGTAGCATTATGGATGCAAAATTTAGGGGTGACCGTCCTGATGTCTCGAGCATCACTTGATGACAAGCAATGAGCTAAGTTTAGGGTTATGATCGGTCTCCAATTCTACTTGTTTTTTACACTCATTCATCACAATTTCACGAAGTCGGTAACACATTATTCTACCTGTTATGTTATTCTGTTTAGTAAATTAAATGTTTGCATTTTTATTTCAGTTTGATGATTATCTTTGGTTTGCGTCATTATACTCCATTTTATGTCTCTTTGTGGTAGTTTTACTGGTTTCAAGTCTAAGCAAGAATACCGAAGGACTCACCAAGGGAATCAGACGTTTTGGGCTCGTCGGAAGAAGAAAATTTGATGGTACAGTAGCCCTGACACAACCATCTGTGTTGCCCAACACGGCCCATGTCAGGAGAAGAGGAGCCATAGCCAAAAATAGGGAGCTGACACGGGTGGCCGTGTTAGCTGACACGGCCCTGTCATCCACCCTGGAAAGGGCGTGTTGGACCATGGCAACCAGACAGCCAACACGGTCAGTCGTGTTTCCCACGGCCAGTGTTGGCTTGGACACCTCATTTTCTAGTTTTTGCTGTATTTTGGCATGGCTGATCTCGGAGGGTATTTTGGGAATTTTGCTACATCAAATATTTAACCAGGAATTATTTAGGGGATTTTTGAGTACGGAGAATGACACTTTTACACAAAGATAGATTTGGTACGATTAAGATTGAAGCGTTCAAGAGTTGCAAAGAACGGAGGTCCTTCAAGAGCGGATGCGATTGAAGATCAACGAGATTCCCTTACTCTTGTAATGTCTAATTTTATATTGTATCTTATTTGAATAATATGAGTGCCTAAACCCCCCAATTCCAGGAGGTGTCCCTGAATTGATCGTGTAATGACTCTGAATTGTTAATTTCCTTAATATATGATGTTTGTTTGTCAATTTCAATGTGCAATGTTTGTAATGCTTTCTTTATCATAAAATTAAGGATTGTTATATGGTTAACAATTTGCGGGATTGCAATTGTTAAGGTTTTTGTACAGTGAAACTGTAGTAGATATCACCTAGGGCTAGGGATACCCTATGGTTACCGGTTTTATCTTGTTAATTTGTACGACTTGGTTTCATTATAATCGCCTAAGGACTTAGAGATTAGAATGATTGATCAAAGGTTTCCCTCTGAGGTCCTAGGAGGAAACAATTTTAAGATCCGGTAATTGTACATTTTGAACTGTTTAAGGAGATATATATTCAAGGTCATCACAGGAGATATTCATACACCATCCTTGGCATATTATTATAAACTGTGAAAAAAGATTTATTCTTCTTTCTTTTCTCATTCCCTTATACAAAGACTTTTCACAAAACCCTAATTATTTATTTTATTCAATTGAGTCACAATTTAAACCTGTATTGATGCGCAGTCCTCGAGATCGATCTTTGGAAAACATCCCTATTATTACTACATTGACAAAATAGTACACTTTCTATTTTCCCGATCAGTGCCACACCTTTCATTGCATGTGGTGGGCGCCACTCTCTCATGTGGTGGGTGCCACACTCTTCTAATATGGTGGGCACCACACCCTTCAATCCATGTGGCGGGTGCCACTCTCTCATGTGGTGGGCGCCACTTCTTCTCATGTGGTGGGCGCCACCCCTTTCTTTGTTTTGCTTCATTTTCTTCCCTATTTCTTTCTTTTTTTCTCTTTTCCCGCTTTGCTTGCATAAACACCTCTTATTCGATAAATACCTGAAATAAACACAAAGTACGGCGTAATACTATGGAAAATAAAGTAAAAAGAAATGCAAGTCAAGTCAAATATACGATACATTTTAGCGTTATCACTACCCTATGCCAAAATACTTACCTTATGATTAACATCCATATGTCAATATATATAATTCATGCATCATGAAAATAAAGCATACATGACATGCAACATGCATATCATGTTCCTCATCCGCAAACAATATCCCCACAGAATATCAATAAATCCAAACCAATGAACCTATAAAAGTCAAACGACCCTCCCTATAATCCATATGACCGTCCTCAACGATAAAGTTTTCGGATACGTAGGTATTTAATCCATTTATACCTCGAATATCTGAAAAGCTCTCGCAATTCGACCATTAAGGTTCAAGTAGATTAAATAGGGGCAGCTGTCATACCTCAAAAATTTTCCTACCCTTTTCATCTTGTCATTCAATCCTTGACTTAGGAATCATGTGTATACATTCATGCCTCATTCATATGCATTATTCATCTGATAAGCTGATTATTATAGATTCAAAGTTATTGGCTTGCAAGCTAGGGTTTGTTTGTGGATAAAACCTTCAAAGGGATGGAATTTACTATTCATCTTAGCATAGGGGATGTAAAACCCTAATTGTATGGTCTATTGAAGCATGAATTCAACAAGATTTCATCATGGCATTCCTCAAGGCACTCAAACCCCTAGGTTCTTGATGATATGGTTATAGGACTTTGTGAATACCCTTTGGGCCTTTTCTTGGCTGTCTAAACCCTAGATTGGGGTTCACACATTGAAGATTTGTTTGTGAAGCATCATGATTGATTCAAAGACCTTGGATGAAGGGTATGCCTCATAAAACCCTAATCAAGAAGGATATGGTTCTAAGGTACCTTATGGCTTGACTTTTCATTTGGATGGCCTCCAAACCCTAGTTTCATCTGATTCTTCACCCATTGTGTGTTTTATTCTCTTTCTTGATCAAGGTCCCTCAACACCCTCTTGTTCATCGTTCATTCATGTTGATTACTTGGATTTGGTTCCATTCATTTGTGCTTAAGCCCATTGGTTCTAGCTCAAGCCTTTGATTCCACAACTTCCATTTTTGCTTCCATTCCATGACATTTCATCTAGTCATTTCAAGTGCCTAGTCCATGACTTGCTTGGTTTCACCTTGTCAATGTTGTTCAAGTCCACTTCATGCCATTGTCATGCCATTGGTGCTTGGTCTATGAATCATTTGTTAGGTCATAATACATCTTGGTCCTTGCTAAGATCTTGGGTTCATGCTTATCATTGTCCATTGAAGTTAATTTGATTCATGTTAATGGTTCATTTAAGTCATAGTCTTATTCATCATTCATGTTAATCTAAGTCAAGTTCATAGTTCATTTCAATATATTTCAAGTCATGATCTTGCAATGGTTCATATTCATCAATTCATTTCAAGTATTAAGATTCAATCATTACAAACATCAAATTGAAATCATGTTCATCATACAAGTACCAAATTCATTCATAAACAAGTGTCAATTTCATTCATATACATCAAATTCCATTATTACAAATAAGATGTCCATTACATGAAAAATTACAAATTTTGGCAACTTTGACCAAGTGTTGACTTTGGTCAACACTTGACTTTTTTGTCAACTTTGACCAAAGCCGACTCATATCTTCCCTAAACTTAATCCTACTTGCTTCATGCTAAATCTTCCATTTCAATCCCATGATTCATTGTTGCTTCATGAGCAAGCAAGTTTCCTTCTTCAAGCCATGTTTTTCCACATGATAATGCTTTGTAATCACAACTTATCCCATGTCCACAAAGCCTACATTAGCATAAACAAAGATCAAACCATGAGTTCAAGTTAAACAATGCAGCTATAGCATGTTACCAAACAAGATACCATGGACATGCTTTCAAACACACCTAAGACTGAACCAACATAGGCCATAATACAAACGAAACTTGCAATCTGAGCCAAGTCAGAACAAGAAAATCCCTACCACACACCAGACCTGCAAAGGACCTTGTTGCATCATAACCGGAGTTGAACCAGTCCACAAAACATCAAACGGAATGCCTAGCAAGGCTGCATATCAAGCTGCAGACCTATTGCCGAACAAGCCCATGAGTAAATATCAGGGTCATGCAATCATGACAAGGAATCCATAGTGCAAGCATCATGTAACACACAAGTCAGGACACCATAACACCGATCCATAACATCATAGCCAAAACAAGTCATGCATGCTAGCAACATACAAGCAAGCAGAAAGTTCATGTATCATGGAGATCCAAATATAATAGGAGAATCATGTTCAATAGCAATGCAAATAATCACAAGAGCATGGTATCCAGTCTTGGTATCTCACAATTCATATGTCACATAGAAGTAGGAAAAACATCATGGCAACATTTTGAAACACACACATCATGATAAACCAACATCAGTAAGGCATTAAAGTTCACTCATCCAGTAATAGGAGATTAATTCATAATATGAATAGCAGTTCTGCATACATCAGTAGCCCACACAGATTTAGTCAGTTCATCATAGTCCATTCATCCATCAGATACTAACAGCAATACACATTTCCAACAAAGCAATAATAACTTATTTCACAAAACATATCATAACACAATAAGAGTTAGTATTAACTACACAAAACCAACCCATTCATATTTGGTTACATAATTAACTTTTACTTCAGAACTCTAACTATCTAGCAACCTAACTAATTGAATCCTACTAACATGTCATGACCAAGCTAATTGATTGCTAACAATATGGTTAACTCCTTTAAGCACCAATTTCACTAACAACCATTCATAGTTTCAACCAGATCCTATAACTGTCAAACTAACAGAAAACTGAACTCTCATTAACAGCTCGAAATTAGATGTAACTGAAAAATCTATTACAACATTCTTTTTCAACTGAATCATTTCATCATAACTAACTAAACAACTCCTCTAACTGAATCCAACTGATCCTAACTAACAAACTCACAATGTGAATCACCCTTAACTGTTTCATTCACATCAAAAGTTAAATATTAACAGAGTTAGATTACTCTATTAATCTCCCTCTATAAATTCAATCAACTCTTCAATCTCAGGGGGCATGAACCATTTTCTCACACTCTCAATTTTTTAGTCTCACTTCTCTCTCTTAACCCCTCTCCCAGAGCTCCTTCTCTATAAGGCATTGAAGCTTCACATTGAAGCTTCAATTTGCTTGAGCTAAGCCACAACAAGACTTACCCTCTCTTCACCGATTTACTCTCAAAGCATAGATAAGAAGAAAAAGTTGCAGGAACTCAAAGTGAAAGATTCAAGAAGCTTACCTTGAAGTTGTCTCTGATATTTTCTTTCCATTCATTTCCGGCGCCATTGATACTCCACTGCAGAGGTTAGTGTTCACTTGAATTCGTTGCTTGCCTTTATTGTGAGGATGTAGGATTATAAGAAGAGGAGCAAAGCCCCACCCCTGGGGGCTTTGATTCCTTATGTTTGAAGTTTAATTTGTAAATTGAGTTTTAGGGTTCTTGAACGGATCTATGCGGTTTTGGAATTAGGGTTAGAATATGAGAAATTTGGTTGCGGATTAGTGGAAAGGAGACCAAGGTGGTTCTAATGGTGTGTTTGATGTCGATTTCTGGTGGCCATCGCCACTGAAAGTGATTTTTGGCACGGTGGTCCATGACGGTTCAGATGAAGCTTTGACCTGAGCTCATTCCCCTTGGTGGTGCGTGTTATATTCATTTTGAATTCAATCCAGTGTCCATTCGTCATCCCCCACGTGTGCCATTTACTTGGTTATGCTGACTCACATTGCCCATGTGCTCTTGTTTTTTCTTCCCTTGACCAAGTTCTGATGGGCTCTGTGAACCTGGGCCCAAACGAGTTTTCATGTCTATCACTCATGGTTTTCCTCCTATACCCCCTCGCTTGAAGAAAATTCTAATGGGATTTTTGCAGCAAGGCCCAAACGCATTTTCATCTCCATCACCCAGGGTTGAGGACCTGTACCCCCTTTTAAGCCCATTCTTATTATTTGCTTTATCTTTTTTTGCTAATTGTTTCTAGCCTTGTTAATTGTTGATTAATTAGGCTAATTAAGGAATAACAATTAGGATTAATATTTTAGAATTTAATTAGGATTAAAATATTAATTTTTAATTTGAATTAATTGTTTTAATTATAAATAATTAGGATGATTGATTTTAATTAAATTCTAGTGTTAATCCCTTAAGTGTTTTCCCATGTAATTGGACCATTTTAACCTTAGGGGTTAAGTTTAGATTTTCACGCTCCCTTAGGATTAGGAATTGGTTTAGAATAATTGATCTTTTAATCATTAATTTTCATGTGATATTTGGTAATTGATGATTATTTTGATCTTAACCTTTCCAAGACCCCTTAGTTAGGAGTTTTACATGTTGTTGACCTTTAGATTAGGTTGTACATAATTAACCATAATTTTCAATCCAATTCAATCCCTTTGATTTAAGTTGATTAAAAGAAATTTTGATTAACTAAATCCTTTGATTCATGTATAACCCTACAGTTTATTCAAGTGATCGAAAGTCCCTTGATCACTTTATAAGACTATTTCTGTGAAGTTGTGGATCTCAAGGCCTCAAGTCCAGACTTTTATGCAAGGCATCCCATACAAATCAAGCAATGGATTATACAAGGCATATCAAAGGTGTAAGAGCTTGTCCATCAAGATTGAAATTGTGTGACATGAGCCTTAAGAAATAGGGAATGAATGAGAGTGGAGAATTCCATTAAGTCATTCTGAATATCTTTGGGTACGGGACGAATGACCCAGTTTCTAATCATATTCACCTCTATTCATAGACTTTAGCACAATTCAAATCATATGATTGTCAAGTCCCCCTTCAAAGCAATAGTGCAATAATTAGAGGTCTTTATCAACAACTTATCAACCATGATTCAAGTTGTATGCCATGTGACTTAAGTAAAAAAGAAAGATTAGAGTGGAGAGTTCCTATCCTTGTCTAGGGTATCCTTGAATACAGGACGAATAACCCTGTTGCTCAAGGTATTCACCTTTGTTCATAGACTTTATTGCAATTCGAATCGAATGATTGATAAGGTTTTCACCATCATAAGGAGAAACAAAGATTCTTCTTCAACAACTTGAAAGTTATGATGAGAATCACATGCTACGAGCCTTAAGTAGTAAAGAATGAACGAGAGTGCAAAATTATATTAACTCATTCTAAATATCTTTGGGTACGGGACGAATGACCCAGTTACTCATTGTATTCACGTTTACTCATAAAACTTAGTATGGTTCATATCCAATGACTGCCAAGTCTTCTTCATCTTCTATTATCATATCATTTCTCTTGCCTCATTCTTTTGTTGTCAGCCCTAGTAGGTTGGACTACAAAAGCTTTGACTTTCTCATTGCACGGTGAGAATACATAGGCACAAGGATTCAGATTCTCTACGAGCTACCCTATTTATTAATCATATCTTATTTATTTCTACCTTGTTATCATTTCTTCTTCATCAATCAATACCATCTTTTTAAGATCAAATGTCATTTTCCTTGGATTCCATGCAGATCCTTTTAGGACAATATAGCGTCAGTCCACCTTATGAACCAAGAGATGTTTGGCAACAAAACCAAACAATTTATTCCTTCTTTTTTTGCTAAAACGCCTATGTACTCTTTGGTTCAGAGTTTATTCCTTTATGGATCCAATATACCATTCTTCTTTGGTTTCAAACTGTTTGTTCCCTATAGTGACACATTATTCCCTGTACTAAACAACACTGTATCCAACCCTTGAAGTTGTGTTTGTCTTATAAGTCTCTATCGCTTATGCAAACACCTCTCTCTTTGCTTCCACTATTGTATTTTGGTATAAATTACACTGTTTCCACTGCAGATAACCCTTGAAGTTTTGTTTATCTTATCAGTCCTTGTTGCTTATGCAAACATCTCTTTGTTTCCATCATTATATTGGTAAAAGTTATAATTTTCATCACTTATCTCCCTCTTTGTTCTTGTGGTTCCATGAACTACGAATGCTCTTACTTTCTCATTGCACGATGAGAATACATAGGCATGAGGATGTGACTCCTTGGTGAGTATATTCCTGATTATTCCTTATACCTTAGGGCACCATTCATATCTTTCGTGAATCATTTTCTACCTTCAATCATTGAACCGCTCACCCCAGTGACATACTGTTTCTTTGAAACCAAATACCATTTTTCTTTGGGATTTGATATATACCCTTTTAGGATGATATAGAGGCAGTTCACATTTGTACCTAGAGTTATTTGTCTCGTACATAAACATTTTATTCCCTCTTTTTTGGCCAATAAGCATGTTTCCCTCTATGGTACAAATTTCATTCTCATATGGTTGTGACATACTTTTGGTTCCAAATTATACCCTTTGGTCACTTTTACCAAACCCTTCATTTTTGTGACCTTGGTTAGTTTTCTCTATCATTCCGTTCATCTCCATGATGCATTCATAATTCTACCTTCATTTACTTCATGTGATATACTCTTTCATTGAGACAAATACATTATCTCTTTGAGCTTCATTTAGTGTCTGCTTGTGAACCAAGAGTTATTTGTGTTGTAAAACCAAACACTTAATTCTCTTTGTTTTCGGCCATACCATATAATGGCACCACGCTCCGACAACCCATATATCAGTTCACGCCAGTTTTACTCTTGGGTTCAGATTTCGTCCCTTTTTGGAGTTAAAATCTGAGCTATATTTCAAGGGCAGGGATAAAGATCCTCTACCCTTTACCGGGGAATGAGCCTCTGTGATACGAAGTGCTATTTAAAAAGCATGGTCAGATCTAGCCGGTTTCATGTCCCTCATTTGTAAGTATGATTAAAAACATAACCACACTTAACCGAATTCGTGCCTTATTCACATAAATATGATTAAGGCATAGTCGCATCTTGTTGGTTTTGCACAAAATACTTATATGTATAATTAAAAAGAATAAACGCATAAAGCTGAGCTCATGTCTCGTCAGTACGAAGCTAACACACACATACACACACATCAAACTAAACCAATGTTTTATTCACGCAAGTACGTTCAACACGGATATATTTAACTAGCCTAACATCTTGCCTAAACAATGCGTACGTATTAGCGCACATGCTCATAAGCAAAGCATACATATAAGATCTTACGAAAGAGTTGAGGTCATTTACACTTTAAGCAAAAATTATTCATCTCTCTTTATAGCGACAAAATTGTAAAACTGCAGGGTTCAAGGAAAAGCCCGACACTTCTAGGCTCTCATGTCAGATTAACTATGATTAAGAAGAGTATATTATAAATCCAAAGCACAAAAATGAAAAAGGTAATTGGAGAGAATAAAGTCTCTCTTACAAACCAAGGCACAAAAGCATTTCACAAAAAGAGTGGAGTTAGTCTATTCAAGAATGGAGACAATCCTCCCATCTAGAAGTATCTGACCCGAACGGATGTGCTCCCTTGAAACAATCAATGGAGGATGGAAATGTTCCACCTGTTGCAGCGCATTCTCAAAAGACTCTATAACTTTTCCAAGATTCATGGAAACATATTATTTCAATCAATGGGTTAGAGAAGCATTATGGTTGCAAAGACATTCAACTCATGCTCGGAGGATTCAAGAGCCTCGGTATTCCCCTCCATCATTCTCACCAGATACATCACCTAGCTACCCACGAAACCAGGAAATTTGATGGGAGAAAGAACTTTCTTTACCTGTTTCAAAGAGAAATAAAGCTTATGTAGCTCCCTTAAATATGTATCCTATTGGGAAGTCAAACTGCTCATACTCTTTTCCAACTGGCTCTTTTCATCACGCACCCGATCTATCCAAAGAGCTTCCTGTAGCGGGGTATTCTTTACCTTTAGGTTTATTGACTAAACCAAAAGTAAACATACAATTCGAGTCGCCACCGCACTTTTATTTGTCCAAAGGAAAGGCTAAAAAGCGAACAAAAACCAAGTAAGAAGTTTTATCAAGTCAAAAACTAATAAAAATGTCAGAGATCTGGGTAAGGGGGTTGGTTATGAAATGGGAAGGTTTTACGCACCCAAAACATCCTTAGTACTCTAATGGAACCTCTTTTTGCAAATATGTATTGTAGGTTGGTATTTGTGAAAAGATTTGTACAAAAAGATTGGGGGGATGAGAAGAGAATAAATTATATTTACAAGTTTTATTGTTTGAATGGATGAATCCATTGCCTACGTACCATCACAAAGGTAGGATCAAAACCTCGTAGTTCGGGGTAAAAATCACAAAGATTGGTGAATTGATTTGATCAAAAGCCTTAAGGTCTTTTGTTATCAAAGGGAGAAAACTCAACCTAAACCAACAATCCACCATGTGAGGAGAGCTTCAACATACTAGTGAGGGATTAACCTTATAATAAGTATGGAAGACTTATAGTCCAATCACTAAGGATGAGGTGAGATTTACATCAACCACTATGATAACTCAAACCTATGACTAATGTTTATGAAAAGGTTTTAATGAGGTGGCCATTGGAACTACAAAACAACTTGAAGTGATTTACTTTTACAAGTTAGATGTATTTACAAAATGAAGTCAAAGTTGGATTAAAGGTTTATTCACAATTAGTATTAATGAAAGATTTTGAAAAGTCAAAGGCATAAGGCCTAGGTTTCTAGTTTGAAATAAAGTCAAAGTTTGCAAGAAAAGATTTGGCTTAGGTTAGAGTGGAGGGAAGAAGAGAAGGGCTAATCCTAAGGCAAACAAAGATAAGAGAGAAGATAAAACCCTTGGAGTTCCTTTTCTTGAAATCATAGAGATGATTCAAGATACTCCTTTCCTTTGGACTTAGCAAACACACAAGCAATCAAATAATTCAGATTCAAGCTCCTAGGATCTCCATTTGGCTTGTCTCTCTTGACTTGGGTACTCATGACAATGGTCCTTTTTACTATCTCATGATGGAATCCCTATCACACAAGGGAAAACATCAAAAAGTTCACAACACAATAAGAGGAATGGACAAAGAATAAGTTTTGGAAAGGAAGTCCTTTGAAGTCAACTTTGAAATTTAGCATTCTAAAGGCATGAGGCCTAGTTGCTCTTCGACAAATTTAGAATTCTAAAGGCATGAGGCCTAGTTGCTCTTGAACTCCTTTAAGCATAGGTATGTCCTAATTCTAAGTCCTTTCTTCTTTTTGCACTGGGTTCACACAAAACAAAGACAAAACCAACACCAGACAACAATATATTTATATACAATAATGAGCTCAAATGAGCAAAGGAAAAAATGACATAAACATAAAATATGTGCTCAAGTGAGCAAAATGAAAAGCAATATGAATAAATGAGCAAGAAATAAATGGCATTAAAGTAAATTGCAAGAAATTAAATGCTCAAATTAAAGTTAGTAATTAGTATGGTTATGTTAGTTTGTCATAAGACAATGTAGCGCTGTGTTAAGCAATTGTAAGTGGACTAATGTAGTAGTCACACCTATCTGAGGCTGGTCAATAAAACTATAGGCAAATAAATACAAGTTAGAGATTATGACTAGTAAGTCAAGCTCCAAAAACTTGTCATGCCAAAACAAAAGGGGAAAGGCCTTGTATGGACTTTAGGTTTTTTGCTTGACCAAGAAGCAACCTATCTTGGACACAAAACAACTCACTTGATCTTGGATCAAGTTGAGTTTGGTTTGGATCAGAGAAGGTTAAACCTCTCATTTGTCAAGACCAACCATAAGACATTAACTCATTGGTCAAAATAAAAAGAGAGGGATGAAGATGAAATGGATGGAAAGAGAAATAAAGTATCAAACTCAATTGATCAAATGTGAACCAAGTCATCATCAATCAATGCCAAACAGAAGAGAAATGAAGATTACAAGTCAACAAGTCAAACATATTTTTTTGGTATTTTTTTGAATTAAAATAAAATGCAAAATAAAATGAACAAAATATGGTCAAACCTCAAATTTAATTCAAATCAACTTCAACAAGTCCAATTAAATTCTCATAGGTCTAACATGGTCAAACAAACTTTGACAAATTTTCTCAATAATTTTTGAAATCAGAAACTATTTTAAAACAATTAAAAACAATGAAAAAACACACACTATGAATTAAAATCTCAAATAAATCTCAAAATAATTAAGAAATTGATGAGACTATTTTTCATTGATTTATCTTGATCCATAGGAGTTAAGAAAATATTTTTGGATTTTTCAAATATCAAAAAGTAATTAAAAATGAATTAAAACTATTAAAAACCAAATAATTCACAAAAAATATTAAATAAAGTCACAAAAATAATTAAAAATCAAAATATGAAACTAGACTTTTCAAGAAAATTTTTGGCATTGGTCTCATATTTTTGTGACTTCAAATAAAATATTTATGAATTTTTGAAAATAAAAGGAATTAAATGGAATTACCAGAAAATAAGAAAAATAGCAAAAATGCGCAGCCACAGGATCACTTCATTAATTGACGTGGCATGGCATCAAGGGCTCAGGGGCGCGGATACACGGTGTATTGGAGTCAAGCGCCCAACACAAAGATTTAAAATAAGTCAATACATTGGACGCGTGAGACTATAACATAGCAACATGATTCAATGACTGGGACTCCAACACGTGGGGATGGTGGTGGAAACCACCATCTTCTCCGGTGATCTAACAGTTTCCGGCCACCACGCGCAGGGAAATAAAGTTTAATGAAAATGAAAACTGAGGACATCAAAATGAAGTTGAGGTGATGTACATCACCCCTGTAACCATGGATCATCCTCACAATTCCTATTTAGAGAGAAACATGAGCTTGAAGATCATGGTGCATGAACTGAAATGACACGATTTGCAAAATTAAGACCACCACTGGCCTGCCTCATGCATGGGGACTTTAGAAAACAGCACAAACCAAAGGAATTCACATTGTATTGCAAGATCTAGATCAAGAAAGTTTGATGTTCTACCTCTGAAATGAAGCTTCCAACAACACGAATTCTCCAAGCTCTTGATCTACTTTTGATCTGGAAGTGTGATGGTGATGCTAGGTTAAGGAATTGAGCTTTGAAGATCAACTAATGATGTTGAAATTCAAGCTTGAAAGAGAAATAGAAAACTGAAAATTCCTTTAGCGAGGGTTTGGATTTCAATTCAGCAGCAATTCAGATCTCCACTTGGTTACCATTTGAATGAGAATGCACTCTTATTTATAGTTGGAATGTGATGCAAGCCAATGCTTCCCTCGTGTGCATGAAGTTTGAATCCTCCTTGCATGGGCCTGTACAGGCGCATGTAAGGCCCAAGAATGAATGAAAATCCATGCTGAGATCAAATGGAAGTGAATTGGACGTGCACAAGGGACTGCACAAGCTTTCACACCAAGTTATAATGTGAAATGCAAAAATGAACATAAACATAAAGCTCTTCGAAACTCCCACATGGAAAGTCCAAAAAATTAATGTGGGTAATGGTTGGAAAGCTCTTGAAGTAAGGAACAAAAGTCATGTTGGGCAAAAATTCATTTGGAAATTTGAAATTTATGAAAACTAGCTGTGGAGGTTTGAGTACAAAACATGTCTAGGTTCTCCTTTGAATTTTTTTACCAAAAGCAAGCATCTTCAAGCCCTTCTGTTTCATTGATGAAAGCCTCAAATGGAAAAACCTCCAACATAAAAGTTGTAGATATTTTCAAGTTGATCAATTTAGACTCAAATTTTGCATCATTTGGATTTTTCATGAGAAAGTTATAGGCACTTGAAGTTGGACATTTTTCAAATTCAATGACTTAGGTCCAAAGTGACCTATAATGTTTTGTATTATCACATGTATTTATTTTAGGATCATGAAATTTTCTCCAACATAAAATTTTAATTAGAAATCGTAAAATTTCCAATGCATTTTGTCTCACCTCAAAATCATAAAAAATAAGGAAGTTAGGTCCTTGGGAAGTTGACCTAAAATTAGGGTTTCAATCAAAATGACCTATAATGTTTTGAAATTAATGATGACCTTACAAGTTTCAAATGTATTTTTGATGAACATGAAAGTTGTTCATATGATTCTTAAGAACATGTTTTCTCTTGGGGTCATCTTCATTTGACAAACACATCACAAGTTGAGTCTTAGTGATCCTCAGTTTAGTCAGATGATTTGACTGGTCAACTTCTCTGAGCCAAACTTCAAATCTTGATGAATGAATGATTGAGGATACTCAAGTAGGCTCATATATGCATAAAATAATTAATGAAAGAACTTACCTTGATTAAATTTGATCATAGATTGAGGTTGCTTCATGAGCAAGGCACGGTCAAAGCACAGTTGAATTAGGGTTTCCTTGGGAAATAATCCTCAAGCCATTTGGGCTATCTTGATCAAATTGGCAAATTTAGATTCTTGGAAGGCATATATGATGATTAGGAAATTTGTGGACCATTTTCATGCTTGTTCTCATCTTCATCTAGCCATCTATTGAGCTTAGGAGCCTCCTAAGAGCAAGGGAGCACATGATCACTTGAGCTTCAAAACAAAAAGAATTAGCGACATATTTTTGTGCTTTTTGGTTAGTAAACAAGTAAGAAAAGCAATAATATACAATACAAGCATGCTTGGTGATCTCAAAACACTCACACAAGTCCCAACCCTAGGGTTAAGGAGCCAAACATGTTATGATCCTTGAGGCAAGCACTTGTGCAATAATATGATGCCATGAGGGATCTTAGGGTCAAAATTAGGGTCTTACAGATGCCCCTATTTAAGGTCATTCTAGCCGGAGATATGAAGGTTAAAATCTTCGTCTCGACGAGGTAGAATGTGCTTAAATAATAACAAAGAGACGAATTTTGGTCTCTAAGAGACCTCATGATGCAAATGTATGCATGCAAAATAAAATCTTCATGGTGAATAATTGCCACAAAGGAAAAGAAATCAGAAGAAACTGAAAACCCATAGGAGTAACGCACTCACTAAGGAGACAGAGACTCTGGGGAAAAGTAAAAATGCGTGAGCAAGCCACTACTTGGAAAACTTTCTGGGAGACACGAAGGGGTTCCATGGAAATAAATCGATGGAAAGACTCAAATTGACGCAAAGATGTATGTATTAGGGAATATGCCAATACAGCGAAGCTATCCACAAAGGATACTTCGAATAAAAATCTGGACTCAGACGGGGAGGTCCACAAAGGACTCAGCTGAGGAAGCAACACCGAGATATTACTTGCTACTGGGTAATAAACTCGAAGAGAGACATGTCATCAAAACACCGGCTACTGGGTGAGAGAACAACATGCTCAAGGATAAAGAATATCTAAGACCAGTATAAGGGTGAGAGATATCAATCATCCAAAACATCTGAGGAGGACCCAAAAGGCACATCTCAACTCAGGAGAAACTGACTCCACAGGGGACAAAAAGTCATAATAGGGAGCAGAAGGACGAAACACCAGGGATACCGGTTACTGGGCATATAATAGGTGACCAACCAGACGTGAATTGGGAACATATCCAAGACACTCATCATCCGAAAGGAGGGCAGAAAAAGCAAACTCGACTTATAGGATGGACATTCGATTCCATAAGGAAATACGAATCTTACTCAACTAGGGAAGAAAAAAGACTTCGACTGAAGAGCGCATGAGATATATTATTTATTACCGTCATAACATAGATAGCATACTCGTATAGAAGATTATCCATAACCGGTTACTAGGTTAATAAAGGATAAATCGACCGAAAAGAAAGGAAGTCGGGATACCGGTATAAAATGATGACCAATCAGAAGGAGAAACAATAATTACCAAACAAGGGTAAATGAAAGATGACTCGGCGAGGATGAATTGCTTGATAAAAGCAATTATCCAAGAGATATATAACCGGTTACTGGGTGGTATACTCAAAAATGAAGGAATATCAATACCGGTTACTGGGTAAAGATAACCAACAAATAGGGGATTACATCTACCGACTATCGGGTAGAAAACCACAGAAATAGGACTTACAACTATCGGTTACTGGGTAGAAGGCCACAAGATCCACTTGGGAAAAGGAGGAACAATTACTGGTTACTGAGTAATTGAAAAACTAAATCATAGGGAACTGCAGGGAATAACAAGAAAGGAGTCAATCTAGGAACAAACTAGAAAGACACATTTGAACAAGACTCAACCCAATGAGGATATAACTCAGGGGGAGTAACTCCATCCCGATACATAATTGGGGAGGAAACTGAAACAGTAATCATCCACAAGGACATAACTCAGTGGGGAATAAAGAAAGAAAGATAGACACTTTCTGCCTATGGGGCAGCCTACAGGAGAACTCAGTTCTGGTGGGGATGATCAATATCTCCGGGGATAGGCAAGGTCATAACTGCCAACTGCCAGGGACTTCTCGTCCAATGCTGAAAAACAATAAGATCCATTGTAGAAGAAGCTCTACTGGGGAACTTATCAAGGAAAGATATAAAATTTTGTGGGGAACAAATGCCAAACAGATGCCCATCAAAAATAATCTCTTCTAACTGCCGGAGAGACGTCCCTGCTAAGGGGAGAAAGAACAAATACTCCGCTAGGGAAGGAAGCAACACATTTTCCTCAGCATCTCTCAATTAGAAGAAGTCTTCAACCACGAAGGGAATACAAATTATCAAATTCGGGTCATGTAACCTGCCGAGGATAAGCCGCAAGCAATCCTCGAAGGAATCATGACTTGGCTGCAGGAATCGTGACATGCTGGGGACGAAAAGGGAAGCACGCCCCTTCACCAACTGCTCTAGACAACTTTCTGCTGAGGAGACAACCTGAAAGCTGATGAAAAGGACATAAACATGCCAGAATATGAACAAATGTCTTTCCCTTTTGGAAATCGTACTTTCCTTGGGAGAGCACTGAAGACATTTCGACTATCCTTTCAGTCATTGTGAATGTTCATTTTCTTTAAAAATAGTTTTATAAACTTTATTTGTTTAAAACAATGATATTTATCAATTAAAACATGCAAACATTTGTTAAACAGAAACAAGTAAGAGTGCCAAGAATTGGATAAAGGCTCAAATTTATTTAATAGAATGGTAGTCCGCAAATGGCGAGACTCCATGGATCTTTACAAATTCGAAATTGGTGATATATATTGGAAAAATGGCTATATTGAACACAATGTCCGTTTTCCCACCAACTCTGAATCCACTGTATTCGAAGCTTTAGTTGATGATGACTCAAAGAGAATCTTTGACAGATGACTACTGTAGAGCAAAGTCTTGTCAGGATGCAGTTACTTGCCAAATCCCTAATTTTTGCCTAGATTGCCCCAGGGTGAGGTACTCAATCTAGCGGGATATATATATTCATTTTTTTTCATGTCTCTAACTTTTTCATGGACCGCCCTTTCAGGTTTTCAATCCACCGAGACGCTCATTTTTACCTAAGTCGCCCTTTCGGGTTTTCAACTTAGCGAGCTATTCTGTTTTTATTTTTTAGGCGAAGTATTTCTTGACTGTATCTGAATTCACAGGACGAGTGAAATCCTCCCCATCCATAGTTGTAAGCAACAAAGCACTGCCTGAAAAGGCTCTCTTAACAACATATGGACCTTCATAGTTTGGAGTCCACTTGCCCCTGGAATCGGGCGCGAAACACAAGACTTTCTTGAGCACGAGGTCACCTTCTCATAACACATGAGGCTTGACCTTCTTATCAAAGGCTTTCTTCATCCTTTGCTGATATAACTGACCATGACACATGGCAGTTAATCTCTTCTCTTCAATCAAATTCAATTAGTCATAACGACTCTGAATCCATTCAGCCTCAGTCAACTTGGTTTCCATCAAAACTCTCATTGATGGGATCTCAACCTCTACGGGGAGCACAACCTCCATGCCATATACAAGAGAGAAAGGGGTTGCCCCTGTTGAAGTGCGAACAGATGTACGATAACCATGCAAAGAAAATGGCAGCATCTCATGCCAATATTTGTATGTAACAACCATCTTCTGAATAATCTTCTTGATGTTCTTGTTAGCAGCTTCAACAGCCCCATTCATCTTGGGTCTATAGGGAGAAGAATTATGATGTGCAATCTTGAACTCGCTACACAACTCTTTCATCATTTTGTTGTTCAAGTTAGATCCATTATCAATAATGATCTTATCTGGCACACCATATCGGCATATAAGTTGGTTCTTGATAATATTCACGACCACCAGCCTGGTGACATTCGCATATGATGCCGCTTCAACCCACTTGGTGAAGTAATCAATAGCTACGAGAATAAAATGGCGACCGTTTGACGCCTTTGGTTCAATCATGCCAATTATGTCAATTCCCCACATGGAGAAAGGCCATGGTAAGGAAATAACATTCAGAAGTGTCGGGGGAATATGAATCTTATCCGCATAGATCTGACACTTGTGGCATCTCTTCACGTATTTGCAGCAGCCAGACTCCATTGTCAGCCAATAGTAGCATGCTATCAACATCTTCTTTGCCATGGCATGTCCATTGGAATGAGTACCAAATGAACCCTCATGGACTTCAGTCATCAATAGGTATGCTTCGTGTCTATCCACGCATCTGAGCAGAACCATGTCAAAATTCCTCTTATAAAGCACATCACTATTAAGGTAGAAACTGCCAGATAATCTCCTCAAAGTCTTCTTATCTTTCACAGATGCCCCAGAAGGGTAAGTCTGACTTTGGAGAAAGCATTTAATATCATAATACCACGGCTTATCATCTTTCATTTCTTCAACTACAAACACATGAGTTGGTCTATCCAAGCGCATCACGGTGATATTGGGGACTTCATTCCAATATTTCACTACAATCATTGAAGCAAGCGTAGTGAGAGCATCCGCCATCCGATTCTCATCTCGAGGAATATGATGGAAATTAACCTTAGTAAAGAAAGTTGAAATCCTCCTCGCAAAATCTCTGTATGGGATGAGGCCAGGCTGATTCGTCTCCCGTTCACCCTTAATCTGATTAACAACAAGGGCCGAATCACCATAAACATCAAGATGCTTGATCCTAAGATCAATACACTCTTCCAAACCCATGATACAAGCCTCATACTCCGCCATATTATTCGTGCATTTGAAAGTTAGCCTTGCTGTAAAAGGAAAATGTGTGCCTTGAGGAGTAATAATCACTGCCCCAATACCATTTCCATACTGATTAACAGTGCCATCGAACACCATACCCCATCGGGAACCAGGCTCTGGCCCTTCATCGAGCGTAGGCTCATCACAATCTTTCATCTTCAAATACAGAATCTCCTCATCAGGGAAGTCGTACTGAACAAACTGATAATCTTCAATTGGTTGATGTGCCAAATGATCAGCCAAGGTGCTACCTTTAATAGCTTTTTAAGCTCGATACTCAATATCATACTCAGACAGCAACATCTGCCAACGGGCGATCCTCATAGTTAAAGCAGGCTTCTCAAATATATACTTGATTGGATCCATTTTGGATATCAACCAAGTTTTATGATTCAACATAAACTAGTGTAAATGCTTAGCGGCCCAAGCCAAAGCACAACATGTCTTCTCAAGCAATGAGTACCGAGACTCACAGTCAGTGAACTTTTTACTCAGGTAATATATTGCACACTCTTTCTTTCTTGATTCATCTTACTGACCAAGGACACAACCCATGGAATCATCAAGCACAGTCAGGTACATAATCAATGGTCTCCCTTCGACGGGCGGAGACAGAATCGGAGGCTTAGACAAATACTCTTTGATACTGTCAAAAGATTTCTGGCAATCCTCGGTCCAATCATGACGCTGATCTTTCCGGAGGAGCTTGAATATAGGCGCACATATGGCAGTCATGTGGGATATAAATCTCGAAATGTAATTCAAGCGGCCAAGAAAACCTCGGACTTGCTTCTCAGTTTTGGGCACAGGCGTCTCCTTTTTTGCTTTGACCTTGGCAGGATCAACCTCAATACCTCTCTCGCTGACAATAAAGCCCAATAACTTTCCGGAACATACTCCAAATGTACACTTGTTTGGATTCAAGCGGAGCTTATACTTCCTCAAACACTGGAAAAGCTTCAACAAGTGTTCTACATGTTCAACTTCTGTTTTCGACTTCGCAATCATATCATCGACATATACCTCAATCTCCTTGTGCATCATATCATGAAACAAGGTAGTCATAGCTCGTTGATACGTGGCTCCGGCGTTCTTCAAATCGAAGGGCATCACTCGATAACAGAATGTTCCCCAAGGTGTGATGAACGTTGTCTTCTCCATATCCTCGGGTGCCATTTTAATCTGATTATAACCGGAAAATCCATCCATAAATGAAAAGACATTGAATTTAGTTGTATTGTTTACCAACATATCAATATGTGGTAAAGGAAAATCATCTTTCGGACTAGCTTTATTCAAGTCACGGTAATCCACACACATTCGGACTTTTCCATCTTTCTTAGGCACAAGCACGATATTGGCCACCCATTGAGGATATGTAGAAGTCACTAGAAACCCCGCATCAATTTGCTTCTGAACTTCTTCTTTAATCTTCACTGCCATATCAGGATGAGTTCTTCTGAGCTTCTGTTTCACAGGCACACACTCAGGCTTTAATGGCAAGAAATGTTGCACGATATCAGTATCCAGACCAGGCATGTCTTCATATGACCAGGCAAATATGTCGACATATTCTCGTAGCAACTCAATCAACCCCTTCTTAACAGACTCTTCAAGGAGTGCCCCAATCTTCACTTCACGAATGCAGTCTTCAGACCCCAAGTTGACTGTTTCTAGATTCTCAAGATGTGGCTGAATGATCTTCTCTTCGTGCTCAAGCAGACGGGTAATCTCATCAGGAATCTCTTTAACATCATCTTCTTCTGCCTCAAATACAAGGAACTCAAAGTTGTGAGATGGTGTTGGATCATTATGTTCAATGGGTTTGATTAACCTGCATAATGATTTTGAGTATAAAAGAGATTGCAGAATTCAAACAAGGCAAATCATTATGCAAATGAAAAAGATTGACTTTATTCTCTTTTAGGGTTTTATGGTGATCACCAATTTCATGGAAAAAGCAAAAAGGAAAAATAAATTTGGAAAAACTAACATTTAACATGTGATTATTGAATGAATATCATTGTATTAATCAAATTGTGCCAACAATGTCTTCACATCTCCTTTTGGCATGGGAGAAGGGTTTTTAAACAAAATGAACACGTTACGTTGACTTGTGGATAACTGTTGGAACATCAACAGCGACCCAATTATTGTAGATTCCGCCAGGTATGACAAAGTTGCCAAGGTCTTCCTCTTAATCATCTTCAACAATGGCAGCAGCTTCCTGATCTTCAACCGTGTGGATGAAACCACCACTCTGGAACAGCCCACGCTCATTGGAAACACCAGAAGAATACCCTATGCCAACTCGGGACTTGTTATCTTCCAACTTTATCATTTTCCCCAAACCAGTAGTTGCACCATGCTCAATGGCCAACTTTGTATCATTGTAGGAGACGAATGAAGAAAATGCTTTCCTTGAAGGCTCAGCAATAGATAAGGCTTGGAACGGAGTCCCAACCTCATCCTCAGTGTCAATATAGGAGAAGGAAGATAAATGGATGACCAAGAGAGCCTTCTCTCCCCCTATCACCACCAACTTCTTGTTTTTCACAAACTTCAACTTTTGGTGTATGGTGGATGTCACGGTGCCTGCCTCGTGAATCCATGGTCTGCCAAGCAAATAACTGTAAGACGGATGAATATCCATGACCTGGAAAGTGATCTGGAAGTCACTAGGTCCAATCTTTATCGAGAGTTCTAATTCGCCGATCACGGTTTTGCGCGATCCATCAAACGCCTTCACAACCACTCCACTCTGCCTCATGGGAGGCCCCTGGTAAGAAAGTTTAGAAAGAGTGGATTTTGGCAACACATTAAGAGATGACCCTGTGTCCACCAACACATTGGATAAGGCATCGTCCTTACAATTCATTGATATGTGTAAAGCCAAATTATGGTCTTTCCCTCCTCGGAAAGATCAGCATCACAGAAGCTTAAATTGTTGCAAGCGGTTATATTTGCAACAATGCTATCAAACTGCTCTATTGTGACATCGTGGTCCACGTATGCCACGTCCAACACCCTCTACAAAGCTTCGCGGTGTGGCTCTGAATTCATCAACAAAGATAAGACAGATATCTTTGATGGAGTTTATAGCAATTGATCAATAACATTGTATTCACTCCTTTTGATGAGCCTTAGCATCTCATCACCATCCTCTTTTAACATGCCAGACTGGCCAACCAGGATAGGAGTACTATTATTCTTGACGGCCACAGGGTCAACAACAGGAACAAAATTATTTTGAGAAGAAGTCCCCACGGGACCAGCAGGATTAACAACAGTTCTCTTCACAATGTCTTCATGGGGTTTCGGCTGCGCCGAGAAAACACGACCACTACGGGTCACACCACTGACATCTGAAATGATCACTACAGAAGTTGAGGGCAACGACACCTCCTTTCCATCTTCCAGCATAACTGTGTTATATCGGTAGGGAACATCCTTGTCCGATACATATGGGACAGGGCCCGCTGGCTTTATCACAAGAGCTGGTGATACCTTCTTCTTGCTACCATCATACTTGATGACAACAGGCTCAGGAATTTTAAATACTGGGGTGATAACATCAACTTCATCCTCATTACGATTCTGAAGTATTTCAATCATTCCCTGATCAATCATCTCTTGGATGTCCTTTCTTACTTGACGGCATCCTCTCTCATTGATAGTGCACACCTGGCACGTATCATGGTCATGCTCGTAGTGGCTGTGTTCACACAACAGCTTATGCATCTCGACCAAAGATTGCCTTATGTCATTCACATACAGGACTTTATATTTGCCAGGGCATCCCTGGACCATGTTAACAGCTGCTTTCCCATGCTCGGGCAATGGGTTCTTCTTGACGTTCAGACCTACGTCCTCAAAAAACAAAATCCCACTTCTCACAAGGTCTTGCACCTTGGTCTTCAATGGGTAACAGTTCTCCACGTCATGTCCGGGAGCACCGGAATGATATACACAATGAAGCTCTGGCTTATACCACCACTGAGGGTTGGTTGGCACAATAGGAGGATCACGAGGAGTTATCAGCTTCCTATCGATCAAGGAAGGATACAATTCAGCATATGTCATCGGAATCGGGTCAAAAGTTACCCTCTTCCTCTCGTAGTTGTTGATGCTGGTGTTGTTATTGTTGTGAGGCTGGTAGGCCTGTTGTTGTTGACATTGTTGTTGTTGTTGTTAATGATAAACTTCTTGGAAAGAAGGTGCTATATGAGCCACCTGGTGTTGGTTGACGGTAGGACGCACATCCTTCCTCCTTACAGAGGGTCTTCTTTTAATATGGGAGGACACAACATGAGTCTCTCCCTCTTTCTTCCTCGCAAAGCCTCCATACTTCTTTGCTGAGGAACCATCATCTCTAGATAAATGCCCTTCACGAACCCCTTCCTCTAATATCATCCCTATATTCACCATTTCGGTGAAGTCTGAGGGAGCACTGGAAATCATTCTTTCCTAGTAGAAAGGGCTCAAAGTCTTCAAGAAGATCTTTGTCATCTCCTTCTCTTCCATGGGTGGCACTATCTGAGCTGCCAGCTCTCGCCATCTCTGGGCGTACTCCTTGAAGGTCTCTTTGTCCTTCTGCGACATTGCCCTCAACTGGTCCTTGTTTGGAGCCATATCCATATTATATTTATACTGCTTGACGAAGGCCTCGCCTAGATCGTTAAAAGAGCGAATGCTTGCACTCTCTAGCCCCATATACTATCGAAGCGTAGCACCTGTCAGGCTATCCTGAAAGTAATGGATCAGCAGTTGGTCATTATCGGTCTATGTTGACATGTTGCGAGCATACATCACAAGGTGGCTGAGCGGGCATGTGTTTCCCTTATACTTCTCAAAGTCAGGCACTTTGAATTTAATAGGGATCTTCACGTTGGGCACTAGGCACAACTCAGCAACACTTTTACCAAAGAGGTCCTTACCCCTCAAAGTCTTCAGTTTCTTGCGCAGCTCAAGGAATTGATCTTTCATCTCATCCATCTTCTCATATACGTTCGGGCCCTCAGATGGCTCAGAATGATAAATGGTATCTTCGACACGGGGAAGGGTGTGCATAACGGGAGGTGGCACAGACAGGACCAGGCTAGATGCCGGCAAAGAAGCGAGAGTAGGAGCAAAACCCTCTGGTATGAAATTAGCAGGAATTCCCCAAGGGAACCCGGCTGGCATAGTCGGAGCAAAGTGGGTTGTTGCAGCAGGCACAGTTGAGGTTGCTATCTCAGATATAACAGTCCTTGCGGGAGGAGTTGCAGGAGTTGGCGAAGCTTGGCTCTGGGCGTCCAGAACTGACTCCATCATGGCAGTCAGCCTAGCAATCTCTTCTTTCAAGTCCCTGTTCTCTTGCTCTAAATGCTCCATTATCTTCGGATGATTGGCCCTGGTGTTATACCGATGCGTCAGCTTGTCTTCAAAATAAATGAAGAGCAAAAAATTAGACCACTGATCAAGAGCTCAGAACAAAACCTGCTTATGCATATGATGCATGCAATGTTTGTGCATATGCTTTGTTTTTATTAGAGGAACTTAATAGAGATCTATTTGCAAATATTTGAAAATATTCAACTTTTAAGACATATATAGAATACTCATAGCAATAATATTTGGAAACTTTTTACACCGAAGAAGGAATACAATTTTGGTAACCAAATACAATACAAGAGGAAAAGAGAATGAACATCCTATGGAGACCTAGAAACAATCGTCCAAAGCTTTCGAGATCAGAAGATAAGCTGCACGAAGCCTCTTCACCTCTCTCTCATAAGCTGTTTCTATATCAGCCTTCTCCTTGGCAAGCTGATCATACTTCCTCTTCCAGAACCTAGATGAGTGAGGAAGAAGAGAAGTAACTACATCATCAGGCTCATCAATAACCTGATGCTCTAGAAACTCTATCACTGCATCCTTATCTTTGAGCTGCTGAAGAAGTTCCTCACGCTCAGAAACCCATGCACACGACCGGTCTTCATCTCTCAACTCCTCTACTCCTTGGTTAGGGAGGGTTGAAGGCCCAACCACAACCATAGGGGTAGGTCTCGGATAATTGTACGTCATGCAGTACTCAAAAGCTCTCTTCCTCACCCAAGCGGTGTAAGGTTCCAAAGTAATGCAATTCTTCGGACCAAGCTCCTTCCTTCCTTTCTTATGAACTTTGCGCCAGGCGCAGACCATCCTATTCTTCAAGTTCTGGGGATCTTTACCCTCTTGAAAGAATATACCTTCCAACAAAATATTGTTAGGTTTATCCTTTAAGGGGAACCCAAGCTGACGGCGAGCCAAAGCAGGGTTGTAGTTAATTCCACCACATGTACCAAGAAGAGGGACATTGGAGAACTCACCACAAGAATCAATAATCTGAACGCCATCATAAACACGGTTATACCAAGAGATATCATCATTAGTGAGAGACATGAGTCTCGCAGACCACCGTAGATATCCCTTGCTCTCCTTGAAGGCGGGCGTCTGAGGCAAGTGCGAAATAAACCACTTGTACAACAGAGGCAGACAGCATACAATGGAGCCACCACCCTTTGCATTCCTCATATGCAAAGAGAAATAAGTGTCACCCAACAGAGTCGGAACGGGATTAAGAGAAGAGAAAATCCTAATAGCGTTCACATCCACAAAATTGTCGATGTTGGGAAATAACACTAGCTCATAGATGAGAAGTACGAATATGGCTTCGAAAGCTTCCTCACTCATGGCCTTCCCAAACAAAGTAACTTGGGTAATGAGAAAATCAGACAAGAGACCTTGAATTCCACCTTTGGTAGTCATATTGGCATTAATGTCAGATACATCCATATGAAGCATATCAGCAATCTCTTGAGAGGACGGAATCTTCTCCAAGCCACTGAACGGAAACTGATCAAGGATAGGTATACCCACATGATAGGCATACTCCTCGAGTGTAGGCAAAAGCTGGAAATCCGGAAAAGTGAAACACCGGTATAAAGGATCGTAGAACTGCACCAACACACTCATCAGACCCTTATCAACCTTGGTAGAAAGAATAGACAGGAGCTTCTCATGGCGAGCTTTGAACTCCAGGGGCTCTAATACATAAGATGTCAAACTCCTTAACTCTTTCAAGTCGGGTTGTCTGAAACTGTACTTCTTCGTATTCCTTCTTTGCTTATCCATGTCTGAAAATTTGCAAATAGACCTCTTAAGTTCCTGGAAAACTTTATTGTCGATGATATAGATGCCTATGAATGCATAAATGCATGGATGCAACAATCACACTCAAGGATCAAGCAAGTCACACCACACAAAGGTCACGGGATGGCTCACGTCATTGTCAATATCAATCATCCATTTTGGTGGATTATGGTTTACACCTTATTAACACCCAAGTTCCATTGATATTGAGAATATACGAGAACGGATCAACCGCGAATCAAGGGTTTATTGTAAGTCATGAGCATGGAGTCTCGGTTAAGAACCACCCAAAGGGAGTGTACTATGGTTAAACCTGACAATCATGTTCTAAAAAGGTCCCCATAGTCATCATCTCATCTTTCGGATATTACCGGATAAAACGACTACTCGTCCTCCAAAAATATTCTCAAGAGAGACTCTTATGAGTGTAGTATCACGTAACAATCGTATCAAATCTTACACTTGAACGACCTTCGCACTATATCCTAAAATAGGCCAAGATGGGCTAGGTATCTAAGGTCCTTGGCTTCTAAGTTTATATTGGAAAGAGTAATGCCTAACCACGACTACTCGTTGTAGCGGGGTATTCGTTACCTTACGATTTATTGACTAAATCAAAAGTAAGCATACAATTCGAGTCGCCACCTCACTTCTATTTATCCAAAGGAAAGGTTAGAAAGCTACCAAAAACAAAGTAAGAAGTTTTATCAAATCAAAAACTAATAAAAATGTCAGAGATCTGGGTAAGGGGGTTGGTTATGCAATGGGAAGGTTTTAAGCACCCAAAACATCCTTAGTACTCTAAGAGAGCCCTTTTTGCAAAGATGTATTGTAGGTTGGTATTTGTGAAAATATTTGTGCAAACTAGATTGGGGAGATGAGAAAAGAATATACATATTTACAATTTTGTTGTTTGAATGGATAAACCCATTGCCTACGTACCATCACAAAGGTAGGATCAAAACCTCGTAGTTCGGGGTAAAAATCTCAAAAGGTTGGTGAATTGATTTGATCAAAAGCCTTAAGGTCTTTTGTTATCAAAGGGAGAAAACTCAACCCAAACCAACAATCCACCATGTGAGGAGAGCTTCAACATACTAGTGAGGGATCCACCCTATAATAAGTATGAAAGACTTATAGTCCAATCACTAAGGATAAGGTGAGGTTTACATCAACCACTATGATAACTCAAACCTATGGCTAATGTTTATGAAAAAGGTTTTAACAAAGGTGGCCATTGGAACCACAAAAACAACTTGAAGTGAGTTGTATTTACAAATTAGAAGTATTCACAAAAATGAGGTCAAAGTTGACTTAAGATTTATTCACAATGAGTATTAATGAAAAGAGTTTGAAAAATTAAAGGCATATGGCCTAGGTTTCTAATTTGAAAAAGATGTCAAAGTTTGCACAAAAATGAGTTTGGCTTGGGTTAGAGTGGAGAGAAGAAGAGAAAGGCTAGTCCTAAACATACAAAGATAAGAGAAGAGATAAAACCTTGGAGTTCCTTTTCTTGAGATCATAAAGATGATTCAAGATGCTCATTTCCTTTGGACTTAGCAATCAACTCAAGCAATCAAAACAAATATTTTATTCAATCTCCTAGGATCTCCATTTGGCTTGTCTTTCTTAACTTGGCTATTCATGACAATCGTCCTCCTTACTATCTCAAGTTTGGAATCCCTATCACACAAGAACAAACATCAAAAAGTTCACAATGCAATAAGAGGAATGGACAAAGAATGAGTTTAGATTAGGGGTCCTTTGAAGTCAACTTTTAAGATTTAGCATTCTAAAGGCATGAGGCCTAGTTGCTCATCAACAAGTTTAGCATTCTAAAGGCATGAGGCCTAGTTGCTCTTGAACTCCTTTAAGCATAGGTAAGGTCCTAATTCTAAGTCCTTTCTCCTTTTTGCATTGGATTCACACAAACAATCACAAAACAAACACAAAGCAACAATATATTTATATACAATAATGTGCTCAAATGAGCAAAAGGAAAATGGCATAAACATAAAATATGAGCTCAAGTGAGCAAAGGGAAAAGGCAATATGAATAAATGAGCAAGAAAGTAAATTGCATTAAAGTAAATTGCAAGAAATAAATGCTCAAATTAAAGTTAGTAATTAGTGGTTAATGTTAGTGTGTCATAAGACAGTTTAGCGCTATGTTAAACAATCGTAAGTGGACTAATGTAGTAGTCACACCTATCTGAGGTCGGTCAATAAAACTATAGGCAAATAAACACAAGTTAGAGATCATGACTAGTAAGCTAAGCTCATACAACTTGCCATGCCAAAAGAAGAGAAGGAAAGCCTTGTATGGATTTTTGGTTTTTCGCTTAACCAAGAAGCAACCTATCTTGGACACAAAGCAATTCACTTGATCTTTGATCAAGTTGAATTTGATTTGGATCAAAGAAGGTTAAGTCTCTCATATGTCAAGACTAACCACAAATCATTAACTCATTGGCCAAAATAAAAAGAAGAAGATGAAGATGAAATGAAATGGATAAAAAGGAGAATTCAAATGACATAATCAAAACACAATGAGCAAATGTGAATCAAACCATCATCAACCAATGGTAAACAGAAGAGAAATGAAGTTTAGAGGTCAACAAAGTCAAACATATTTTTTTGGTATTTTTGAAATTAAAATAAATGCAAAATTAAAATGATTAAAACAAGGCCAAACTTCAAATTCAATTCAAATCAACTTAGACAAGTCCAATTGAATCATCATAGGTCTAACATGGTCAAACAAGGTTTGACAAATTTTCTCAACATTTTTTGAAAACAGAAACTATTTTAAAACAATTAAAAATAAAGAAAAATAACACAAATGAATTAAAATCTCAAATCAATTAAGAAATTGATGAGAATATTTTTCATAGACTTATCATATTCCATGTGTTAAGAAAATATTTTTGGAATTTTTGGATATCAAAAAGTATTTAAAATGAATTAAAAACTATTAAAAACAATATAATTCACAAAAAAATATTAAATGGAATCACAAAAATAATTAAAAATCATATTTTGAAACTAGATTTTTCAAGAAAAATTTTAGTGTTGGTCTCATATTTTTGTGATTCCAAATAAAATAGTTATGAATTTTTGCAAATAAATGGAATAAAAGAAAATAAAACAGAAATTAGAAAAAGAGAAAAATCAGGGAGCGTTGGATCTAGCTCATTAAATGACGTGGCTAAATCCAATGGATCAGAAGCGCGTGTGTACCAAAGTCATGAGTCATACCCATTACAAAGTGAATTAAAAAAAAGTCAATAGAATCATTGGCCTGGATTAGAACACTGAAGCCTCATCCAAGGGCTTGGAGTCATCCACATGGGGACGGTGGTGGAAACCACCGTCTTCTCCGGTGGACCAACTGGTTCCGGCCACCAGTTGCAGGTTTTTAAACCTCAACCAAAATGCACAAACGTGATACCAAAATGAAGTTGGGGTGATGTACATCACCCCTGTAACCTTGGATTGTTCTCAAGATCTCTATGTAAGGAGAAATCTGAGCTTGAAAATCCAGGTGTTCAAACTGAAAAGCTTCAAAACACAAAATCAAAGCCACCACTGGCTTGCCTCTTGCATGAGGGCTTCAGAAAACCATTTGAACACAGGCAATTCACATTATATAATGAGATTTAGATCAAAACAATTTGAACATCTACCTTTGAAGAGCAGCTTTGTGCAGCACGATTTACTCAATCTTTTGCTTCCAATTTGATCTCCATATGTGATATGAATGCAAGGCTAAGGAATAAGTCTTCAAGATCAATTGATATTGTTGAAATTCAAGCTTGAATTGAAAAAAATAAAATCAGAATTCCTTTGGTATGGTTGGGTATGGATTTCAGCAGAGCTTCAAGTTTGAATTCAGGTTGAAATTTGAATGAGGCAAGGCATGTATTTATAGCTGAGATGCAAGCAAGCAAGTTCCAAACTCGTGTGCATGAAGCTTTGGGTCCTCCATGCATGGGCCTGTACAGGCGTATGTGAGGCCCAAACTTGGATGGAAATGAATGCTGAGCTCATTTGAAGAGGGTTTGGATATGCAATTTGAACTGCAATAGCTTGTGCATGAAGATTCAAAGTGAAATGCATAATTGGGCCTAAATGTTCACCTCTTCTAAAGTCACACATAGAAAATCCAAACATAGGCATGTGAGTAATGGTTGGAAAGGTCTTGACATAAGGAACAGAATCTATATTGGACAAAAATTCATTTGGAGTTTGGAAGTTTGTGAAAACTGGCCTTGAAGCTTGAGGTAAAAAACATGTATAATTTCCCTTTGAATTTTTTTTCTCAAAAGTGACCAACTTCAAGCCCTTCTGTTTCAATGATGCAAGCCTCAAATGGAAAAACCTTAAACATCAAAGTTGTATACATTTTCAATATGATCAATTTGGACTTAGATTTTGCATCATTTGGAGCTTTTATGAGAAAGTTATGGGCACTTGAAGTTGGACTTTTTCAACATTCAATGGTTTTGGTCCAAAGTGACATATAATGTTTTGTATTATCACATGTGTTTCTTTTAGGATTATGAAACTTTATCCGAAATAACATTTGAAGTAGACATCTCAAGATTTCCAATTCAATTGGTATAACCTCAAAATCATAAAAAATGAAGAAGTTGGGTCCTTGGGAAGTTAACCCAAAATTAGGGTTTCAGTCAAAATGACCTATAATGTTTTGAAATTAATAATGACCTTCCAAGTTTCAAATGAATTTTTGATGAACATGAAAGTTGTTCATATAGTTCTTAAGAAATTGTTTCATCTTGGGGTCATCTTCATTTGACAAACACATCAAAAGTTAGGTCTTAGTGGATTTCAATTTAGTTAGATGATTTGACTGGTCAACTTCTCAAAACCAAACCTTAAATCTTGATGAATGAATGATTGAGGATACCCACATAGGCTCATATATGCATAAAATAATGAATGAAATAACTTCCCTTGATTGAATTCGATCATAGGTTGAGGTTGCTTCATGAGCAAGGCATAGTCAATGCACAGTTTAATTAGGGTTTCCTTTGGTTTATCTTGATGAAATTTGGAAAATTGAGATACTTGGGAGGCATATATGATGATTGAGAGATTTGTGGACCATTTTCATGCTAGCTTTCATCTTCATTTGGCCATTCCATTGAGCATAGGAGCCTCCTAGGAGCAAGGGCACATGTGATCACTTGAGCTTCAAAACAAAAGAAGTTAGTGACATTTTTGTGCTTTTGGTTAGTAAACAAAATAAGAAAAGCAATAATATACAATTCAAACATGTTTGGTGGTCTCAAACCACTCACAAAAGTCCCAACCCAAGAGTAAGGAGCCATACATGTTATGATCCTTGAGGCAATGCAATGAGTAATGATATGATGCCATGAGGGATCTTAGGGTCAAAATTAGGGTCTTACAGATGCCCCTATTTAAGGTCATTCTAGCCGGAGATATGAAGGTTAAAATCTTCATCTCGACGAGGTATAATGGGCTTAAATAATAACAAAGAGACGAATTTTGGTCCCTAAGAGACCTCATGATGCAGATATATGTATGCAAAAGTTAATACTCTGTGGGAAATATGGCCACAAAGGAAAAAGAAATCAGGAGAAACTAAAAATCCACAGGAGTAATACGCTGACTAGGGAGACAGAGACTCTGGGGAGAATGGGGTAAAAATGTGTGAGCAGGTCACGACTAGAAAACTTGCTGGGAGACACGAAGGGATTCCGTGAAAATAAATCGATGCAAAGACTCGAGCTGATGCAAAGATGCGTGTATTGTGGAATATGCCAATACATCAAAACTATCCACAAAGGATACTTCGGATAAAAATCCGGACTCAGATGGGGAAATCCATGAAGGATCCCGCTGAGGAAGAAACGACGAGATATTACCGGTTACTGGGTAATAAACTCAAAAAGGGAGACATGTTACCAAAACACCGGTATAAGGGTGAGAGAACAACATGCTCAGGGAGAAAGAGTATCTAAGACCGGTATAAGGGTGAGATGTATCAATTATCCAAAACATCTGAGGAGGACCCAAAAGGCAAATCTCAACTCAGGAAAATCTGACTCCGCAGGGGACAAAAAGTCATAATAGGGAGCAGAAGGCAGGAACACCAGGGATACCGGTTACTGGGCATATAATAGGTGACCAACCAGGCGTGAATTGGGAACATATCCAAGACACTCATCATCCGAAAAGGAGGGCTGAAAAAGCAAACTCGATTTACAGAATGGACATTCGATTTCTCAAGGAAATACGAATCTTACTCGACTGGGGAAGAAAAAGACTTCGACTGAAGAGCGCATGAGATATATTATCTATTACCGTCAGAATGTAGATAACATACTCGCATGGATGATTATCCATACCCGGTTACTTGGTTAATAAAGGATAAATCGACCGAAAAGAAAGGACATCGGGATACCGGTTACTGGGTATAAAATGATGACCAATCCAAAGGAGAAACAATCATTACCAAACAAAGGGCAAATGAAAGATGACTCGCGGGGGACAAATTGCTGAGCAAAAGCAATCACCTAAGAGATATATCACCGGTTACTAGGTGGTATACTCAAAAATGAAGGAATATCAGTACCGAATATTGGATAAAGATAACCAACAAATAGGGGATTACATCTACCAGTTACTGGGTAGAAAACCACAGAGATAGGACTTACAACTACCGGTTACTGGGTAGAAGGCCAAAAGATCCACTGGGGAAAGATGAACAATTACTGGTTACTGACCAATTGAACAACTAAACCACAGGAAACTGCAGGGGAATAACAAGAAGGAGTCAATCTAGGAACAAACTAGAGAGACACAATGAAACAAAACTCAACCCGATGAGGATACAACTCAGGGGAGTAATTCCATCCCAATACATAACTAGGGAGGAAACTGAAACAATAATCATCCACGAGGACATAACTCAGTGGGGAATATAGAAGGAAAGATAGACACTTTCTGCCTATAGGGCTGACTCTATATGGAGAGATCAGACACAAACATCTGCTTGGGGAAGAACATTTCACCAATAGCAGGAGATAACAAGCAAAGATATATGGCAAATAATGCAACATGAATATTTGAATGCTGCAATTATGCATGTATATGCGTCGTTTATGTATGATTAATGCTGACAAACAGACATATCTAATACAAACAGGTCCAAGGATCAATGGACGGACATCCAGTATAACATCTCAAAAAGAGAAAAGCCAGGCCCATAGAAGAAATCCAATCTGGTGGGGAGCATCAAATATCAGGAGACACTGACTGCTGTTGGGGATCAAACAGAATCGCTTCCGGGGAAAAAGACCATCGTTGGGGATAGGAAAAGTCACAACTACCAACTTCCAGGGATCTTCCGACAATCATCGGGAACATGCAAAGAGATCTGACATAGAAGAACTCTATTGGGGATCTTATCAGAGGATAATGAGAAATTTTGTGGGGAACAACCACCAGACAGACTCATCAAGCATTCTCTTCTAACTGCTGAAGAGACATCTCCGCTAAAGGGAGAAGGAACAAATTGCTCCGCTGGGGAAGGACTCAACACATCTTCCTCCAAAATCCCTCAACACTGGGAAATGTCTTCCACTCGGAGGGCATACCACTGGCGAACTAGGACCAGACAGAGTCAGCTGGGGAACCTTACAGGGTCACCGCCAAGGATTTGCTGCCGAACAGACAAAAGATCCCACGTAGAGGGATCTCTACTGGGGAGCTCAACACGGATAAGATCTGTCGTAGAAGAAACTCTACTGGGGAACTTATCAAGGGATGATATGAAACTCTGCGGGGAACAACCACCAAACATAAGTTTCAACAATCAAAACAAACTCCTCTCATCTGCTGGAGAGACACCTCTGCTAAAGGGAGAGAGAACCACTGCTCCGCTGGGGAAGGACACAACATCTTCACCACCAGCTCCACTTAGAGGAAACTTTCCAATAAGGAGGGAAAACAAATCACCAGGATCCGAACAGGAAAATCCACTGGGTATAGACTGTAGGCGATCCATCTGGGAACAATCTGCTGTGAGCAACCCTGTTGAGGATGAGCTATAAACCAACCTGCTGAGGATAACTACAAGTATCTCCGGAAGAAGTGTCTTGGCTACACGTGCTATGCTAGGGATGAAACGGGGAATGAACCCTTCACCAACTGCTCGAGGCAACTAGATGCTAAGGAGATATCTGAAAGATAACCCTGCGGGGAGTTAATTATCTGAAAAGATAATTCTGCGAGGAGCACATGCTCATTCTTGCTGAGGATTTCTACTCATGCTGGGAACTTCCGCTTACTCGACTGGAGATTACTATTCATACTGGGCATTTCTGCTCATTGGGGAAAGACAAACTTCCTCATGAATAGATAGCATATCAACTTTTATCAATCTATAAGGGATTTTAGGTCAGTCCACACAAGGGATGACAACCATATAGTTGATAAAACACAAATTCTAGACTCAGACTCTCTGGGGAGCTGAGGATGTTTGAGATAGAGGTATACACATCTCTAAAAAGATCAAGGCCAAAACTCTAGACTCTTTGGGGATTTGATGATGTATCACCTTGCTCGCTGAGGAGACAACCTGAAAGATGATGAAGAGGATACAAACATGCTAGAAGTATGAATAAATGTCTTACCCTTTTGGATATCGTACTATCCTTGGGAGAGCACTGGAGACATTCCATTTATCCTTTCAGTCATTGTGAATGTTCACTTTGTTTAAAAATAGTTAATAAAAACTTTATTTGTTTAAAACAATGATATTTATCAATTAAAACATGTAAACATTTGTTAAGCAGAAACAAATAAGAGTGCAAAAAATTGGATAAAGGCTCAAATTTATTTGATAGAATGGTAGTCCGCAAATGGCGAGACTCCATGGATCTTTACAAATTTGAAATTGGTGATATATATTGGAAAATGGGCTACATTGAACATAATGAGCATTTCTCCACCAACTCTGAATCCAATGTATTTGAAGCTTCGGTTGACGATGACTGAGCGAGAATCTTTGACAGATGACAGCTTGTAGAACAAAGTCTTGTCAAGATGCAGTTACTTGCCAAATCCCTAATTTTTGCCTAGATTGCCCCAGGGTGAGGTACTCAATCTAGCGGGATATACATATTCATTTTTTTTCATGTCTCTAAATTTTGCCTGGATCGCCCTTTCGGGTTTTCAATCCACCGAGACGCTCATCTTTGCCTAAGCCGCCCTTTCGGGTTTTCAACTTAGCGAGCTATTCTGTTTTTATTTTTAGGCGAAGTATTTCTTGACTGCATTTGAATTCACAGGATGAGTGAATTCCTCCCCATCCATAGTTGTAAGTATTAAAGCACCGCCTAAAAAGGCTCTCTTAACAACATATGGACCTTCATAGTTTGGAGTCCACTTGCCCCTGGAACCGGGTGCGAAAGATAAAACTTTCTTGAGCACGAGGTCACCTTCTCGGAACACACGAGGCTTGACCTTCTTATCAAAGGCTTTCTTCATCCTTTGCTGATACAACTGACCATGGCACATGGCAGTTAATCTCTTCTCTTCAATCAAATTCAGTTGGTCATAACGACTCTGAACCCATTCAGCTTCAGTCAACTTGGCTTCCATCAAAACTCTCATTGATGGGATCTCAACCTCCACGGGGAGCACAACCTCCATGCCATAAACAAGAGAGAAATGGGTTGCCCCTGTTGCAGTGCGGACAGATGTACGATAGACATGCAAAGCAAATGGCAGCATCTCATGCCAATCTTTGTACGTAGCAGCCATCTTCTGAATAATCTTCTTGATGTTCTTGTTAGCAGCTTCAACAACCCCATTCATCTTGGGTCTGTAGGGAGAAGAATTATGATGTGCAATCTTGAACTCGTTACACAGCTCTTTCATCATCTTGTTGTTCAAGTTAGATCCATTATCAGTAATGATCTTGTCTGGCACACCATAACGGTATATGAGTTGATTCTTGATAAACTTCATAACCACTTGCCTGGTCACATTCGCATACGATACCGCTTCAACCCACTTGGTGAAGTAACCAATTGCTACGAGAATAAAACGGTGACCGTTTCACGCCTTTGGCTCAATCATGCTAATCATGTCAATTCCCCACATGGAGAAAGGCCACGGTGATGAAATAACATTCAGAAGTGTCGGGGGAATATGAATCTTATCCGCATAAATCTGACACTTATGGCATTTCTTCACGTATTTTCAGCAATTAGACTCCATTGTCAGCCAATAGTAGCCTGCTCTCAACATCTTCTTTGCCATGGCATGTCCATTGGAATGAGTACCAAATGAACCCTCATGGACTTCAGTCATCAACAGGTATGCTTCGTGTCTATCCACGCATATGAGCATAACCATGTCAAAATTCCACTTATAAAGCACATCACCGTTGAGGTAGAAACTGCCAGATAATGTCCTCAAAGTCTTCTTATCTTTAACAGATGCCCCAGGCGGGTAAATCTGACTTTGAAGAAAGCACTTGATATCATAATACCATGGCTTATCATCTTTCACTTCTTCAACTACAAATACATGAGCTGGTCTATCCAAGCGCATCACCATGATATTGGGGACTTCATTCCAATATTTCACCATAATCATCGAAGCAAGCGTAGCAAGAGCATCTGCCATCCGATTCTCATCTCGAGGAATATGATGGAAGTCAACCTCAGTAAAGAAAGTTGAAATCCTCCTCGCATAATCTCTGTATGGGATTAGGCCAGGCTGATTCGTTTCCTATTCACCCTTAATCTGATTAACAACAAGGGCCGAATCATCATAAACATCAAGATGCTTGATCCTGAGATCAATACACTCTTCCAAACCCATAATACAAGCCTCATACTCTGCCATATTATTCATGCATTTGAAAGTTAGCCTTGCTGTAAAAGGAAAATGTGTGCCCTGAGGAGTAATAATCACTGCCCCAATACCATTTCCATACTGATTAACAGCGCCATCGAATACCATACCCCATCAAAAACCAGGTTCTGGCCCTTCATCGAGCGTAAGCTCATCGCAATCTTTCATCTTCAAATACAGAATCTCCTCATCAGGGAAGTCGTACTGAACAGACTGATAATCTTCAATTGGTTGATGTGCCAAGTGGTCAGCCAGGATACTACCTTTAATAGCTTTCTGAGCTCGATACTCAATGTCATACTCAGATAACAACATCTGCCAACGGGCAATCCTCCCAGTTAAAGCAGGCTTCTCAAAGATATACTTGATTGGATCCATTTTGGATATCAACCAAGTCGTATGATTCAACATATACTGGCGTAAGCGCTTAGCAGCCCAAGCCAAAGCACATCATGTCTTCTCAAGCATTGAGTATCGAGACTCACAATCAGTGAACTTCTTACTCAAGTAGTATATAGCATATTCTTTCTTCCCTTATTCATCTTGCTGACCTAATACACAACCCATAGAGTCATCAAGCACTGTCAAATACATAATCAAGGGTCTCCCTTCAATAGGAGGAGACAGAATCGGCGGCTCAGACAGATACTCTTTGATACTGTCGAAAGCTTTCTGGAAATCCTCGGTCCAATCATGACGCTGATCTTTCCGGAGGAGCTTGAATATTGGCACACATGTAGTAGTCATGTGGGATATAAATCTGGAAATATAATTCAAGCGGCCAAGGAAACCTCGGACTTGCTTCTCAGTTTTAGGCGCAGGCATCTCTTGTATTGCTTTGACCTTGGCAGGATCAACTTCAATACCTCTTTCACTGACAATAAATCCCAATAACTTGCCGGAACGGACTCCAAATGAACACTTGTTCGGATTCAGGCAGAGTTTGTACTTCCTCAAACGCTGAAAAAGCTTCAACAAGTGCTCTACATGTTCAACTTATGTTTTCGACTTCGTAATCATATCATCAACATATACCTCGATCTCCTTGTGCATCATATCATGAAACAAGGTAGTCATAGCACGTTGATACGTGGCTCCGGCGTTCTTCAAACCAAAGGGTATCACTCGATAACCTAATGTTCCCCAAGGTGTGATGAATGTTGTCTTCTCCATATCCTCGGGTGCCATTTTAATCTGGTTATAACCAGAAAATCCGTCCATAAATAAGAAGACATTGAATTTAGCTATATTATCTACCAACATATCAATGTGTGGTAGAGGAAAATCATCTTTCGGACTAGCTTTATTCAAGTCTCTATAGTCCACACACATTCAGACTTTTCCATCTTTCTTAGGCATGGGCACAATATTGGCCACCCATTGAGGATATGTAGAGGTCACCAGAAACCCCGCATCAATTTGCTTATGAACTTCTTCTTTAATCTTCACTGCCATATCAGGATGAGTTCTTCTGAGCTTCTACTTCACAGGCACACACTCAGGCTTCAAAGGCAAGAAATGTTGCACGATATCAGTATCTAGACCAGGCATGTCTTCATACGATCAGGCAAAGACGTCGACATATTCTCGTAGCAGCTCAATTAACTCCTTCTTGACAGACTCTTCCAGGAATGCCCCAATCTTCACTTCAGGAACACAGTCTTCAGACCCCAAGTTGACCGTTTCTAGATTCTCAAGATGCGGCTGAATGATCATCTCCTCGTGCTCAAGCAGACGGGTAATCTCATCAGGAATCTCTTCAACATTATCTTCTTCTGCCTCAAATACAGGGAACTCAAAGTTGGGAGATGGCGTTGGATTATTATGTTCAATGGGTTTGATCAACCTGCATAATGATTTTGGATATAAAAGAGATTTCATATTTCAAACAAGGCAAATCATTATGCAGATGAAAAGATTGATTTTATTCTATTTTTAGGGTTTTATGGTGATCACCAATTTCATGCAAAAAAGCAAAAAATGAAAATAATTTGGAAAAACAAACATTTAACATGTAATTTTTGAATGAATATCATTGTATTAATCAAAATGTGCCAACAATGTCATCACTTCTCCTTTTGGCATGGGAGAAGGGTTTTTAAACAAAATGAACATATTACGTGGACTTGTGGATAACTGTTGGAACATCAACAGCGACCCAATTATTGCAGATTCCACCAGGGATGACAAAGTTGCCAGAATCTTTCTCTTCATCATCTTCCACTATGGCAGCAGCCTCTTGGTCTTCAACGGTGTGGATGAAACCTCCACTCTGGAACAGCCCACACTCGTTGGAAATGCCTGAAGAATACCTTATGCCAGCCTGGGATTTATTATCTTCCAGCCTGATCATTTGTCCTAAACCAGTAGTTGCACCACGCTCAATGGCCAACTTCGCATCATTGTAGGAAGCAAATGAAGAAGGTCCTTTCCTTGAAGGCTTAACAATAGATAAGGCTTGGAACGGAGTCCCAACCTTATCCTCAGAATCTATATAGGAAAAGGAAGACAAATGGCTAACCAAGAGAGCCTTCTCTCCTTCTATCACCACCAATTTCTTATTCTTGACGAATTTCAACTTCTGGTGTAGGGTGGATGTCACGGCTCCTGCCTCGTGAATCCAAGGCCTGCCAAGCAAACAACTATATGATGGGTGTATATCCATGACCTGGAAAGTGATCTTGAAATCACTAGGTCTAATCTTGATTGGGAGTTCTACTTCACCAATCACAGTTTTCCTCGATCCATCAAAAGCTTTCACTACCACTCCACTCTGCCTCATGGGAGGCCCCTGATAAGAAAATTTTTCCAGAGTGGATTTTGGCAACACATTAAGCGATGATCATGTGTCTACCAACACATTAGACAAGGCGTCATCTTTGCAATTCATAGAAATGTGTAGAGCCAAATTGTGGTCTTTTCCCTCCTTGGGAAGATCAGCATCGCAAAAGCTCAAATTGTTACAAGCAGTTATGTTTGCAACAATGCTATCAAAATGTTCAATTGTGACATCGTGGTCCACGTATGCCACGTCCAACACCCTCTGCAAAGCTTCGTGGTGTGGCTCGGAATTCATCAACAAAGATAGCACAGATATCTTTGATGGAGTTTGTAGCAGCTGATCAACAACATTATACTCGCTCCTCTTGATGAGCCTCAGCATCTCATCACAATCCTCTTTCAAAATGCCATGATGGCCGACCAGGACAGGAGTTTTAGCAGATTTATCAACAACGGAATGGTCAACGCCCTTCACAACAAGTGCCAGATTCGAAGAAGAAGAAGTCCCCACAGGACCGGCAGGATTAACAATAGCAGTTTCCTCACGTCATCTTGGGGTTTTGGCGGCGTCGAGAAAACACGACCACTGCGGGTCATACCACTAACGTCAGAAATGCTTACTACGGAAGTTGAGGGCAACGTCACCTCTTTCCCATCTTCTAACGCAACTGCATTATACCTGTATGGCACTGCTTTATCTGAAGAATACGGAACCGGGCCCGCTGGCTTGATTACAAGAGATGGAGAAACCTTTTTCTTGCTGCCATCATATTTGACAACAACAGGCTCTGGTATTCTGAAAACAGGAGAACCAACATCAACTTCATCCTCGTTGCGATTCTGAAGTATCTCGATCATACCCTGATCCAACATCTCTTGGATGTCCTTCCTTACTTGTCGGCATCCTCTTTCGTTGACAGTGCACACCTGGCACCTGTCATGGTCATGCTCATAATGACTGTATCCACACAACAGTCTGTGCATCTCGACTAAAGATTGTCTGATATCATTGACATACAAGACTTTATATTTGCCAGGGCAACCCTGGACCATGTTCACAGCAGCTTTCCCATGCTCGGGCAACAGGTTCTTCTTCATATTAGGACCTACGTCCTCAAAAAACAAAATCCCACTTCTAACAAGGTCTTGCACCTTGGTCTTCAGGGGATAGCAATTCTCCACATCATGTCCGGGAGCACCGGAATGATATACACAGTGTAGCTCTGGCTTGTACCACCACTGAGGGTTGGTAGGTACAACAGGAGGGCCTCTTGGAGTAATTAACTTTCTATCGATCAAAGAAGGATAGAGCTCAGCATAGATCATTGGAATTGGATCAAAAGTGACCCTTTTCCTATCGTAGCCGGTGCTAGTGTTATTGTTGTTTTGAGGCTGGTAGGCCTGCTGTTGTGGACGATGTTGTTGTTGATATTGTTGTTGTTGATGATGTTGAGCTTCCCTGAAGGCAGGTGCTGTATGAGCCACCTGGTGTTGGCTGACGGCAGGGCGAATGTTCTTCCTCTTCACAGAGGGCCTTCTCTTAACACGGGAAGACACAACATCTGCCTCTCCCTCCTTCTTCTTCGCAAAGCCCCCATATCGCTTTGCGAAAGAGCCTGCATCTCTAGATAGACGTCCTTCACGGACTCCTTCCTCTAGTCTCATTCCCATATTCACCATTTCGGTGAAGTCCGAGGGAGCACTAGCAATCATCCTCTCATAATAGAAAGAACTCAAGGTCTTCAAAAAGATCTTCTTCATTTCTTTCTCCTCGAGGGGTGGCACAATCTGAGCGGCCAACTCACGCCATCTCTAGGTGTACTCCTTGAAAGTCTCCTTCTCTTTCTGGGACATCACCCTCAGCTGGTCCCTATTGGGAGCCATATCAACATTGTACTTGTATTGCTTGACGAAAGCTTCGCCAAGATCATTGAAGGAGCGGATGTTCGCTGTCCAGACCCATGTACCATCTGAGAGCGGCACCGGACAGGCTGTCCTGGAAATAATGGATAAGGAGTTGATCATTCTCTGTCTGTGTTTACATCTTGCGAGCATACATCACAAGATGGCTGAGAGGGCAAGTGTTTCCCTTGTATTTCTCAAAGTCAGGTACTTTGAACTTTACAGGGATTTTGACGTTGGGCACAAGGTACAACTCAGCAACAGTCTTACCAAAAAGGTCTTTACCCCTCAGAGTCTTCAGTTCCTTGCGCAGCTCAAGGAATTGGTCGTTCATCGCATCCATCTTCTTATAAACATTTGGGCCCTCAGAAGGCTCAGAATGATAGATGGTGTCTTCTACTCTGGGTAAAGTGTGCACAACGGCAGGTGGCACAAAAAGGACCGGGCTAGACGCCGGCAGAGAAGTGAAGGTTGGAGCAATACCCTCAGGCACAAAATTGGCGGGCATCCCCCATGGGAACCCGGCTGGCATATTAGCCGCAAAGTGAGTTGTGGCGGCAGGCACAGTTGAGGAAGCTACCTCTGAAATAACCGTCCTTGCGGGAGGAGTTGCAGGAGTTGGAGACAATTGGCTCTGAGCAGCCAGCACTGACTCCATCATGGCAGTCAGCCTAGCTACTTCCTCTTTTAATTCACGGTTCTCTTGCTCTAGATGATCCATCAGCTTTGGAAGATTGGCTCTTGTGTTATACCGATGCGTCAGCTTGTCTTCAAAATAAATGAAGAGCAAAGAGTTAGACCACTGGGTTGAACAAAACCTGCTTATGCATATGATGCATGCAATGTTAGTGCATATGATTTGTTTTTTATCAGAGGAACTTTATGGAGATCTATTTGCAAATATTTGAAAATATTGATCATATATGGAATATTCATAGCAATAATATTTGGAAAAATTTTAAACCAATGAACGAGTACAATTTTGGTAACCAAATACAATACAAGAGGAAAGGAGAATAAACATCCTATGGAGCCCTAGAAACAATCGTCCAAAGCTCTCGAGACCGGAAGATAAGTTGCACGAAGCCTCTTCACCTCTCTCTCATAAGTTGCTTCCATGTCAGCCTTCTCCTTGGCGAGTCGATCGTACTTCCTCTTCCAAAACCTAGATGATTGAGGAAGAAGAGAAGTAACCACATCATCAGGCTCATCGATGACCTGATGGTCCAGAAATTCTATCACAGCATCCTTATCTCTGAGTTGCTGAAGTAGTTCCTCTCGCTCACAGACCCAAGCACGCGAACGGTCTTCATCTCTTAACTCCTCTACTCCTTGGTTAGGGAGGGTTGAAGGCCCAACCATAACCATAGGGGTAGGTCTCGGATAGTCATAAGGCATTCGATACTCAGAAGCTTTCCTCCTCACCCAAGAGGTGTAGGGTTCCAAAGCAATACAATTCTTCGGACCAAGCTCTTTCCTTCCCTTCCTATGAATCTTGCGCCACGCGCGGGCCATTCTGCCCTTCAAGTTCTGGGGATCTTTACCCTCTTGAAAGAACACACCTTCCAACAGAATGTTGTTAGGTTTATCCTTTAAGGGGAACCCAAGCTGACGGCGAGCTAAAATAGGGTTGTAGTTAATCCCACCACATGTACCAAGAAGAGGCACATTGGAGAATTCACCACAAGAGTCAATAATCTGGACACCATCATATACACGGTTATACCAAAAGATATCATCATTAGTGAGAGACATAAGTCTCGTAGACCACCGTAGACATCCCTTGTTCTCCTTGAAGGTGAGCGTCTGAGGCAAGTGCGAAATAAACCACTTGTACAACAGAGGCAAACAACATACAATGGTACCACCACCATTTGCATTCCTCATATGCAGGGAGAAATAAGTGTCACCCAACAGAGTCGGAACGAGATTAAGATTAGAGAAAATCCTAATAGCGTTCACATCCATAAAATTGTCGATATTGGGGAATAACACTAGCCCATAGATAAGAAGTACAAATATGGCTTCAAAGGAGTCCTCACTCATGGCCTTCCCAAACAGAGTAGCTTGGGTAATGAGAAAATCGGATGGGAGACCTTGAATTCCACCTTTGGTAGTCATATGAGCAACAATCTCAGATACATCTACATGAAGCATGTCAGCAATCTCTTGGGAAGAAGGAACCCTCTCCAAGCCACTGAACGGCAAATGATCCAAGATAGGTATACCCATAAGATAGGCATACTCCTCAAGTGTAGGCAAAAGCTGGAAATCCGGAAAAGTGAGACAACGGTACAGAGGATCATAGAACTGCACCAACACACTCAAGGATCAAGCAAGTCATGCCACACAAAGGTCACGGGATGGATCAAGTCATCCTCAATATCAATCATCCATTTTGGTGGATTATGGTTTACACCTTATCAAAACCCAAGTTCCATTGATATTGAAGATATACAAGAACGGATCAACCGTGAATCAAGGGTTTGTTGCAATTCACGAGCATGGAGTCTTGGTTAAGAACCACCCAAAGGGGGTGTACTATGGTTAAACCTGACAATCACGTTCTAAAAAGGTTCCCATGATCATCATCTCATCTTTCGGATATTATCGGATAAACGACTACTCGTATTCCAAAAATATTCTCAAGAGAGACTCTTATGAGTGTAGTATCGCGTAACAATCGTATCAAATCTTACACTTGAACGACCTTTGCACTATGTCCTAAAATAGGCCAAGATGGGCTAGGTAATCTAAGGTCCTTGGCTTCTAAGATTTATATTGGAAAGAGTAATGCCTAACCACGACTACTCGTGTGACATTATTGATCCCAACAAGACCTCCACCAAGTGAATGGGCTTGCAAGTCAACTTTCTAAGGAATAACTCCACACAAGTCAACAAGACTATGCCATTCTCCTATCATAAGTGCACTTGAGTTCGGGAGAACTCATCTCACAAGAGACCACCAAGCACACAAGCAATTGATATATATCAAGCAATTCATACATTACAAACAATACAGTCATCCCAAATTTGCACAAAAATATGTCACAAAATAAATATAAACATACAATACAACAAGCAAAAAGTAGGCTAAACCCACTAGGAATAGATCATCCCCAGCAGAGTCGCCACTTTTCTATAGCGGGGTATTCGTTACCTTACGATTTGTTGACTAAATCAAAAGGAAGCATACAATTCGAGTCGCCACCGCACTTCTATTTATCCAAAGGAAAGGTTAGAAAGCGAACAAAAACCAAGTAAGAAGTTTTATCAAATCAAAAACTAATAAAAATGTCAGAGATCTGGGTAAGGGGGTTGGTTATGCAATGGGAAGGTTTTAAGCACCCAAAACATCCTTAGTACTCTAAGGGAGCCCTTTTTGCAAAGATGTATTGTAGGTTGGTATTTGTGAAAATATTTGTGCAAACTAGATTGGGGAGATGAGAAAAGAATATACATATTTACAGTTTTGTTGTTTGAATGGATAAACCCATTGCCTACGTACCATCACAAAGTTAGGATCAAAACCTCGTAGTTCAGGGTAAAAATCTCAAAAGGTTGGTGAATTGATTTGATCAAAAGCCTTAAGGTCTTTTGTTATCAAAGGGAGAAAACTCAACCCAAACCAATAATCCACCATGTGAGGAGAGCTTCAACATACTAGTGAGGGATCCACCCTATAATAAGTATGGAAGACTTATAGTCCAATCACTAAGGATAAGGTGAGATTTACATCAACCACTATGATAACTCAAACCTATGGCTAATGTTTATGAAAAAGGTTTTAACAAAGGTGGCCATTGGAACCACAAAAACAACTTGAAGTGAGTTGTATTTACAAATTATAAGTATTCACAAAAATGAGGTCAAAGTTGACTTAAGATTTATTCACAATGAGTATTAATGAAAAGAGTTTGAAAAATCAAAGGCATATGGCCTAGGTTTCTAATTTGAAAAAGATGTCAAAGTTTGCACAAAAATGAGTTTGGCTTGGGTTAGAATAGAGAGAAGAAGAGAAAGGCTAGTCCTAAACATGCAAAGATAAGAGAAGAGATAAAACCCTTGGTGTTCCTTTTCTTGAGATCATAAAGATGATTCAAGATGCTCCTTTCCTTTGGACTTAGCAATCAACTCAAGCAATCAAAACAAATATTAGATTCAAGCTCCTAGGATCTCCATTTGGCTTGTCTCTCTTAACTTGGCTATTCATGACAATGGTCCTCCTTACTATCTCAAGTTTGGAATCCCTATCACACAAGAACAAAGATCAAAAAGTTCACAATGCAATAACAGGAATGGACAAAGAATGAGTTTAGATTAGGGGTCCTTTGAAGTCAACTTTTAAGATTTAGCATTCTAAAGGCATGAGGCCTAGTTGCTCTTCAACAAGTTTAGCATTCAAAGGCATGAGGCCTAGTTTCTCTTGAACTCCTTTAAGCATAGGTAAGGTCCTAATTCTAAGTCCTTTCTCCTTTTTGCATTTGATTCACACAAACAATCACAAAACAAACACAAAGCACCAATATATTTATATACAATAATGTGCTCAAATGAGCAAAAGGAAAATGGAATAAACATAAAATATGAGCTCAAGTGAGCAAAGGGAAAAGGCAATATGAATAAATGAGCAAGAAAGTAAATTGCATTAAAGTAAATTGCAAGAAATAAATACTCAAATTAAAGTTAGTAATTAGTGGTTAATGTTAATGTGTCATAAGACAATTTAGCGCTATGTTAAATAATCGTAAGTGGACTAATGTAGTAGTCACACCTATCTGAGGCCGATCAATAAAACTATAGGCAAATAAACACAAGTTAGAGATCATGACTAGTAAGCCAAGCTCCTACAACTTGCCATGCCAAAAGAAGAGAAGGAAAGCCTTGTATGGATTTTAGGTTTTTTGCTTGACCAAGAAGCAACCTTTCTTAGACACAAAGCAATTCACTTGATCTTTGATCAAGTTGAATTTGATTTGGATCAAAGAAGGTTAAGACTCTCATATGTCAAGACTAACCACAAATCATTAACTCATTGGCCAAAATAAAAAGAAGAAGATGAAGATGAAATGAAATGGATAAAAAGGAGAATTCAAATGACATAATCAAAACACAATGAGCAAATGAGAATGAAACCATCATCAACCAATGGTAAACAGAAGAGAAATGAAGTTTAGAGGTCAACAAAGTCAACCATATTTTTTTGGTATTTTTGAAATTAAAATGAATGCAAAATTAAAATGATTAAAACATGGCCAAACCTCAAATTCAATTCAAATCAACTTAGACAAGTCCAATTGAATCATCATAGGTCTAACATGGTCAAACAAGGTTTGACAAATTTTCTCAACATTTTTTGAAAACAGAAACTATTTTAAAACAATTAAAAATAAAGAAAAATAACACAAATGAATTAAAACCTCAACCAAAATGCACAAACGTGATACCAAAATGAAGCTGGGGTGATGTACATCACCCCTGTAACCTTGGATTGTTCTCAAGATCTCTATGTAAGGAGAAATCTGAGCTTGAAAATCCAGGTGTTCAAACTGAAAATCTTCAAAAACACAAAATCAAAGCCACCACTGGCTTGCCTCTTGCATGAGGGCTTCAGAAAACCATTTGAAGACAGGCAATTCACATTGTATAATGAGATTTAGATCAAAACAGTTTGAACATCTACCTTTGAAGAGCAGCTTTGTGCAGCACGATCTACTCAATCTTTTGCTTCCAATTTGATCTCCAGATGTGATATGAATGCAAGGCTAAGGAATAAGTCTTGAAGATCAACTGATATTGTTGAAATTCAAGCTTGAATTGAAAAAAAAAATCAGAATTCCTTTGGTATGGTTGGGTATGGATTTCAGCAGAGCTTCAGGTTGAATTCAGGTTGAAATTTGAATGAGGCAAGGCATGTATTTATAGCTGAGATGCAAGCAAGCAAGTGCCAAACTCGTGTGCATGAAGCTTTGGGTCCTCCATGCATGGGCCTATACAGGCGCATGTGAGGCCCAAACTTGGATGGAAATGAATGCTGAGCTCATTTGAAGAGGGTTTGGACATGCAATTTGAACTGCAATAGCTTGTGCATGAAGATTCAAAGTGAAATGCATAATTGGGTCTAAATGTTCACCTCTTCGAAAGTCACACATAGAAAATCCAAACATAGGCATGTGAGTAATGGTTGTAAAGGTCTTGACATAAGGAACATAAGCTATGTTGAACAGAAATTCATTTGGAGTTTGAAAGTTTGTGAAAACTGGCCTTGAAGCTTGAGGTACAAAACATGTATAATTTCCCTTTGAATTTTTTCTCAAAAGTGACCAACTTCAAGCCCTTCTGTTTTAATTTAACATCAATGGTTTTGGTCCAAAGTGACCTATAATGTTTTGTATTATCACGTGTGATTCTTTTAGGATTATGAAATTTTGTACAAAATAAAATTTGAAGTAGACATCTCAAGTTTTTCAATGTAATTGGTCTAACCTCAAAATCATAAAAAATGAAGAAGTTGGGTTCTTGGGAAGTTGACCCAAAATTAGGGTTTCAGTCAAAATGACCTATAATGTTTTGAAATGAATGATGACCTTCCAAGTTTTAAATGAATTTTTGATGAACATGAAAGTTGTTCATATGATTCTTAAGAACATTTTTTATCTTGGGTTCATCTTCATTTGACAAACATATCAAAATTTAAGTCTCAGTGGATTTCAATTTAGTCAGATGATTTGACTGGTCAACTTCTCAAAACCAAACCTCAAATCTTGATGAATGAATGATTGAGGATGCCCACATAGGCTCATATATGCATAAAATAATGAATTAAATAACTTCACTTGATTGAATTTGATCATAGGTTGAGGTTGCTTCATGAGCAAGGCACAATCAATGCACAGTTGAATTAGGATTTCCTTGGGAAACAATCCTCAAGCCCTTTGGTTTATCTTAATCAAATTTGGAAAATTGAGATACTTGGGAGGCATATATGGTGATTGAGAGCTTTGTGGACCATTGTCATGCTTTCTTTCATCTTCATTTGGCCATTCCATTGAGCATAAGAGCCTCCTAGGAGCAAGGGCACATGTGATCACTTGAGCTTCAAAACAAAAGAAGTTAGTGACATATTTTTGTGCTTTTGGTTAGTAAAAAAAATAAGAAAATAAATAATATACAATTAAAACATGTTTGGTGGTCTCAAACCACTCACAAAAGTCCTAACTCTAGGGTAAGGAGCCACACATGCTATGATCCTCGAGGCAATGCAATGAGTAATGATATGATGCCATGAGGGATCTTAGGGTCAAAATTAGGGTCTTACACTCGTGTGACATTATTGATCCCAATAAGACCTCCACCAAGTGAATGGGCTTCCAAGTCAACTTGCTAAGGAATAACTCCACACAAGTCAACAAGACTATTCCATTCTCCTATCATAAGTGCACTCGAGTTTAGGTATAGAACTCATCTCACAAGAAACCACCAAGCATACAAGCAATTAATATATCAAGCAATTCATACATTACAAACAATACAGTTATCCCAAATTTGCGCAAAAATATGTCACCAATAAATATAAACACATAAGCAAAAAGTAGGCTAAACCCACTAGGGAGCTTTTCCCTAGCAGAGTCGTCACTTTTCTGTAGCGGGGTATTCGTTACCTTTAGGTTTATTGACTAAACCAAAAGTAAACATACAATTCGAGTCGCCACCGCACTTTTATTTGTCCAAAGGAAAGGCTAAAAAGCGAACAAAAGCCAAGTAAGAAGTTTTATCAAATCAAAAACTAATAAAAATGTCAGAGATCTGGGTAAGGGGGTTGGTTATGAAATGGGAAGGTTTTACGCACCCAAAATAGCCTTAGTACTCTAAGGGAACCTCTTTTTGAAAATATGTGTTGTAGGTTGGTATTTGTGAAAAGATTTGTACAAAAATATTGGGGGGATGAGAAGAGAATAGATTATATTTACAAGTTTTGTTGTTTGAATGGATGAATCCATTGCCTACGTACCATCACAAAGGTAGGATCAAAACCTCGTAGTTCAGGGTAAAAATCACAAAGATTGGTGAATTGATTTGATCAAAATCCTTAAGGTCTTTTGTTATCAAAGGGAGAAAACTCAACCTAAACCAACAATCCACCATGTGAGGAGAGCTTCAACATACTAGTGAGAGATTAACCCTATAATAAGTATGGAAGACTTATAGTCCAATCACTAAGGATGAGGTGAGATTTACATCAACCACTATGATAACTCAAACCTATGACTAATGTTTATGAAAAGGTTTTAATGAGGTGGCCATTGGAACCACAAAACAACTTGAAGTGAGTTACATTTACAAGTTAGATGTATTTACAAAATGAAGTCAAAGTTGGATTAAGGTTTATTCACAATGAGTATTAATGAAAGATTTTGAAAATTCAAAGGCATAAGGCCTAGGTTTTTTAGTTTAAAATAAAGTCAAAGTTTGCAAGAAAAGATTTGGCTTGGGTTAGAGTGGAGGGAAGAAGAGAAGGGCTAATCCTAAGGCAAACAAAGATAAGAGAGAAGATAAAACCCTTGGAGTTCCTTTTCTTGAAATCATAGAGATGATTCAAGATGCTCATTTCCTTTGTACTTAGCAAACACACAAGCAATCAAACAATTCAGATTCAAGCTCCTAGGATCTCCATTTGGCTTGTCTCTCTTGACTTGGCTACTCATGACAATGATCTTTTTTACTATCTCATGATGGAATCCCTATCACACAAGAGCAAACATCAAAAAGTTCACAACACAATAAGAGGAATGGATAAAGAATAAGTTTTGGAAAGGAAGTCCTTTGAAGTCAACTTTAAAATTTAGCATTCTAAAGGCATGAGGCATAGTTGCCCTTCAACAAATTTAGCATTCTAAAGGCATGAGGCCTAGTTGCTCTTGAACTCCTTTAAGCATAGGTATGTCCTAATTCTAAGTCCTTTCTCCTTTTTGCATTGGGTTCACACAAAACAAAGACAAAACCAACACAAGACAACAATATATTTATATACAATAATGAGCTCAAATGAGCAAAGGAAAAAATGATATAAACATAACATATGTGCTCAAGTGAGCAAAATGAAAAGCAATATGAATAAATGAGCAAGAAATAAATGGCATTAAAGTAAATTGCAAGAAATTAAATGCTCAAATTAAAGTTAGTAATTAGTATGGTTATGTTAGTTTGTCATAAGACAATGTAGCGCTATGTTAAGCAATCGTAAGTGGACTAATGTAGTAGTCACACCTATCTGAGGTCGGTCAATAAAACTATATGCAAATAAACACAAGTTAGAGATCATGACTAGTAAGCCAAGCTCCAAAAACTTGCCATGCCAAAAGAAAAGGGGAAAGGCCTTGTATGGACTTTAGGTTTTTTGCTTGACCAAGAAGCAACCTATCTTGGACACAAAACAACTCACTTGATCTTGGATCAAGTTGAGTTTGGTTTGGATCAAAGAAGGTTAAATCACTCATTTGTCAAGACCAACCATAAGACATTAACTCATTGGCCAAAATAAAAAGAAAGGGATGAAGATGAAATGGATGGAAAGAGAAATAAAGTATCAAACTCAATTGATAAAATGTGAACCAAGTCATCATCAATCAATGCCAAACAGAAGAGAAATGAAGATTACAAGTCAACAAGTCAAACATATTTTTTTGGTATTTTTTTGAATTAAAATAAAATGCAAAATAAAATGAACAAAATATGGTCAAACCTCAAATTTAATTCAAATCAACTTCAACAAGTCCAATTAAATTCTCATAGGTCTAACATGGTCAAACAAACTTTGACAAGTTTTCTCAATAATTTTTGAAATCAGAAACTATTTTAAAACAATTAAAAACAATGAAAAATAACACAATATGAATTAAAATCTCAAATAAATCTCAAATTAATTAAGAAACTGATGAGACTATTTTTCATTGATTTGTCTTGATCCATAGGTGTTAAGAAAATATTTTTGGATTTTTCAAATATCAAAAAGTAATTAAAAATGAATTAAAACTATTAAAAACCAAATAATTCACAAAAAATATTAAATGAAGTCACAAAAATAATTAAAAATCAAAATATGAAACTAGATTTTTCAAGAAATTTTTTGGCATTGGTCTCATATTTTTGTGACTTCAAATAAAATATTTATGAATTTTTGAAAATAAAAGGAATTAAATGGAATTACTAGAAAATAAGAAAAATAGCAAAAATGCGCAGCCACAGGATCACTTCATTAATTGACGTGGCATGGCATCAAGGGCTCAGGGGCGCGGATACACGGTGTATTGGAGTCAAGCGCGCAGCACAAAGATTTAAAATAAGTCAATACATTTGGACGCGTGAGATTATAACATAGCAACATGATCCAATGGCTGGGACTCCAACACGTGGGGATGGTGGTGGAAACCACCATCTTCTCCGGTGATCTAACAGTTTTCGGCCACCACGCGCAGGGAAATAAAGTTTGATGAAAATGAAAACTGAGGACATCAAAATGAAGCTGAGGTGATGTACATCACCCCTATAACCATGGATCATCCTCACAGTTCCTATTTAGAGAGAAACATGAGCTTGAAGATCGTGGCGCATGAACTGAAATGACACGATTTGCAAAATTAAGACCACCACTGGCCTGCCTCATGCACGAGGACTTCAGAAAATAGCACAAACCAAAGGAATTCACATTTTATTGCAAGATCTAGATCAAGAAAATTTTGATGTTCTACCTCTGAAATGAAGCTTCCAACATTACGAATTCTCCAAGCTCTTGATCTACTTTTGATCTGGAAGTGTGATGGTGATGCTAGATTAAGGAATTGAGCTTTGAAGATCAACTAATGATGTTGAAATTCAAGCTTGAAAGAGAAATAGAAAACTGAAAATTCCTTTAGTGAGGGTTTGGATTTCAATTCAGCAGCAATTCAGATCTCCACTTGGTTACCATTTGAATGAGAATGCACTCTTATTTATAGCTGGAATGTGATGCAAGGCAATGCTTCCCTCGTGTGCATGAAGTTTGAATCCTCCTTGCATGGGCCTGTACAGGCGCATGTAAGGCCCAATAATGAATAAAAATCCATGATGAGATCAAATGGAAGTGAATTCGACGTGCACAAGGGACTGCACAAGCTTGCACACCAAGTTATAATGTGAAATGCAAAAACAAACATAAACATAAAGCTCTTCGAAACTCCCACATGGAAAGTCCAAAAAATTAATGTGGGTAATGGTTGGAAAGATCTTGAAATAAGGAACAAAGTCATGTTGGGAAAAAATTCATTTGGCAATTGGAAATTTATGAAAACTGGATGTGAAGGTTTGGGTACAAAACATGTCTAGGTTCTCCTTTGAAATTTTTTACCAAAAGCAAGCATCTTCAAGCCCTTCTGTTTTAATGATGCAAGCCTCAAATGGAAAAACCTCAAACATCAAAGTTGTATATATTTTCAAGATGATAAATTTAGAGTCAAATTTTGCATCATTTGGATTTTTCATGAAAACGTTATGGGCACTTGAAGTTGGACATTTTTCAAATTCAATGACTTAGGTCCAAAGTGACCTATAATGTTTTGTATTATCACATGTATTTATTTTAGGATCATGAAATTTTGTCCAATATAACATTTGAAGTAGACATATTAAACTTTCCAATTCATTTGGTCTCACCTCAAAATCATAAAAAATAAGGAAGTTAGGTCCTTGGGGAGTTGACCCAAAATTAGGGTTTCAATCAAAATGACCTATAATGTTTTGAAATGAATGATGACCTTCCAATTTCTAATGGATTTTTGATGAACATAAATGTTGTTCATATGGTTCTTAAGAACATTTTTTCTCTTGGGGTCATCTTCATTTGACAAACACATCACAAGTTGAGTCTTAGTGATCCTCAGTTTAGTCAGATGATTTGACTGGTCAACTTCTCAAGGCCAAACTTCAAATCTTGATGAATGAATAATTGAGGATCCTCAAATAGGCTCATATATGCATAAAATAATGAATGAAAGAACTTCCCTTGATTAAATTTGATCATAGGTTGAGGTTGCTTCATGAGCAAGGCACGGTCAAAGCACAGTTGAATTAGGGTTTCCTTGGGAAACAATCCTCAAGCCCTTTGGGTTATCTTGATCAAATTGGCAAATTTAGATACTTGGGAGGCATATATGATGATTAGGAACTTTTTGGACCATTTTCATGCTTGTTCTCATCTTCATCTAGCCATCTATTGAGCTTAGAAGCCTCCTAGGAGCAAGGGAGCACATGATCACTTGAGCTTCAAAACAAAAAGAGTTAGTGACATATTTTTGTGCTTTTTGGTTAGTAAACAAGTAAGAAAATCAATAATATACAATACAAGCATGCTTGGTGGTCTCAAAACACTCACACAAGTCCCAACCCTAGGGTTAAGGAGCCAAACATGCTATCATCTTTGAGGCAATGCACTTGTGCAATGATATGATGCCATGAGGGATCTTAGGGTCAAAATTAGGGTCTTACATTTCCCAACAACCAGATTCCCTTAGGGATAAAGCAACATAGGCTCGCCTAGCAGAACGTGACAGGTTATTCAACTCATCCATTAGATATTGGTTCAAAATATTGGCATAGAGGGCCCAATCATCATCAAAAGTCAAATCACAAGGGTCACAAGAGGGACAAGGACGATACCCAGGATTCATTTGTAAACCCAGAGGAGCAGGAAAGAAAGCAACATTCCAATGAGGTTTCAATGAAAGATGAAAACCTATAACAGTACCAGGAAGATGTATTCCCCGCTTTAGGACCTAGACTCTCACTTCATCCTCTATTACATCTAGACATAAACATAATTGTTATCCTAACATACACACATGGGGATAAATCAATAATAAATAATAAATAAAATTTAGAGTTTACCAAAGGCATCTCGATGATCCTCACGAGAGCCAGACCTTATTAGTAAGGAGACATCTATCAGGCATTTCAAACGCCTTTTATCAACTTCATCCAAGGGAACTAAACCTCTGAGATAACCCAGGCGGTTAACAAACTCTAACAACTTCCTCTTTTGGAAGGAATCCTTGGCAGAAAATTCTTCCTATCTGTATACATAGGAGTCATTCTCTAAGAGAAAGTGATTCACCGACCAGTAGTGGGGAAATAGAGGTTTGCATTAACTCTTGATTCTTGGTTTGACCTCACAGATGGTTGCATGAGCCTAAGGATGAAGAGGAGTGACCAAGAAGAATCAGACAGAGAGGGAGGAAATCATAAAAATCTTCAAAAAATCATATCTTCGACACCAATAGAACTAGTTCTCACTCTATTGGTCAGGCTGAAGTACTCCAGTTGCAGCAAAAAAGATGAAAGAATAGGACGACATAAGGTTTCCCTTTCAAGTACTAATAACAATACTAATAAGTCTTCATATGCATTCAACTTATGGGATGAAGTTGAGAAGGAACCTCCTTCAAATAGTTTAAAACACTTATCTCAAAGGTGGTGAAGGGCAAACAAACACCCAAGGTTGAGAAGATATATTTTTAGAGAGGGATGGTATAGTTACCATAATCATTGCATATTCTCTCGTCTTCACTGGGGATAGTGAGACCCCAAAGTGACGATTCTCCCACTTTAGAAAAAACCTTATTCAGATTCCCTTCTTTGGTAAAAATGGAAACGTTCAATGAGTACAAGAAACCTTCCCATGGAAGCGATGAGTCTACCAGATCCATTCTTATGTTCTTCTCTGATTTTTTTAGTCGTGTCGCAATGATAGCCTCAAGAAAAGAAGGCGAAATTTTAGAGAAAAATAGGTAAGTGCTCAAGAATGAAAATAATTAACTAAAGGGAAGTGACTCTAGCTATTCCTATACTTATGATATTGACAACATAGACAAAAAGATGCCCCATCAGTAATCATATTTCTCGCATGTGACACTTAAGTGTTTTTGTTTCCAAGAATATTCATAATTGCACCTCTAAATTGACGTTTTAGGCTCCATGCGACAAAACATGGAGAAGGATGGTTGGAGGCCGAAGATAAAATTCTTCAACCCCTCACCTTAATATTCAAGCATGAAGGTTTGAGGGGAAATTGTTCTGGACCGATCATACCTCTCTCCATCCGACCACATTGAGGTCAAAATGCTCAGGGTCAAAACACATCGTCTGACTTCTCAATCACACTTTTGAAGCCATTTCCTGACCACTGGACTATCATATACCCTGCTACATGAGATTCACGCTTTAAGCATATCCAACGGTCCTCCGCATTTCACGCCTAAAAGAAAGCGAGGCAGTTATTTCTCTCCCTTATATATATGGAATGACGCCATTTCAGGTAACAAGTTTCAAAAACAATTTGATTACTCTATACTCATTCATATATTGACTTGAGCGTTAGAGTGTTAACCTTGCAAGTACGCCCCTGATTCGTGTACCGGAAGCTCTACTCCATCGTAGCTTCTATTATTCTCTAAATTTATGGTTCCATAATGGAACAATACTTATGAAAAAAAATGTTTATTTTTCTAACAAAAGATAAAATAAATTTAAATTATTTTTATATGTGCTATAAATTGTTTTCATAACTTATCTTTAAGAACTTATAAAAATAAGCTCAAAAAAGTTTATGAATAATGCTATTAGTTGTTTTAATAAGCTCATCCAAACAGTGCCACAAAATTTATGGCATAAGATAATCTCAAATAAGTAAATCCAAACACACCCTAAAACTCATATATACAATTGCAATGGTTCAGATGGATGGCAAGGTTTTTGATCCGCCTCCTCTATTTTTTCCGTTCTTTTTGTTTTTTGGCAGGCGTAAGACTAAACGTGAGCAAACATAACCATTTACCACTTTTAAGTTTTATTGGTGACAAAACAGACATGTATATCGTTTAGTCCACTTTTTTAAACTGGTTGAGACAAAGTTTTTGCTTTGCCCTCACTCCGTCCAATTTTTAACGAGTTTTGAAAAGGTTTCATTTATCATCCTATGATTAATTTGAATTAGAGAAGTTCATATTTACACTATTGATATTTTTTTAGTTTAGTTAAGTCATATATGTTGAGAAAATGGAGTAGTTCAAGTTAGTGTAATCAGTTACAACTTTATTGTAACCAGTTACCACCCCATCAGCAGAGTTCAGAGTCAAACATAATCATCGGGTACCCAGTTACAACTTTATATAACTGGTTACCACCCTTCAGTTTTCATCTTTTAGAAGTCAGTAGCTTCCTATAACTAGTTACAGGTTTAGTGTAACCGGTTACAAGGTTTCAAAACTTGTTTTTCTCATTAGTTGGTTAGCTATATTGTTTTGTTGTGTTATTGTTTAAATACCCATGTTGGGTCATAAATAAAATAACACCACATTTCCCTAATTTTATCTAATTCTCTCATTCTTCCCATCTCTCGATTATTCATCATTATCTTGTGATGGGGTTTTTCCCAAACATTTGGCAATAAAAGCATGGTTCTTTGATCGAACACTTAGTGTACGAAAATGGTTTACATCTCCAATGAATGTATCCCTGCAAATCTCCTAATTCTTAATGTGAAGAATTGTGACAAATGGTGCAAACAAATGAAGGTGTTGCTTTTTATCAAGATGTTCTTGAAGTGATCAATAATGGTGTTAATCCACTTGCAGAAGATGCAACAGTTGCATAAAAGTCTTTGCACAAGGAAGAGAAGACAAAAGATTTAAAATCTTTGTACCTCAGTCATCAATGTGTTGATGCTGATAACTTTGAGAAGGTTAGTGATTGTACATCCTCAAAGGTAGCTTGGAAAATCTTGGAGAAAATTATGCAAGAGATGATAAGGCAAAGGTGACGAGGTTAGAAACTCACAAAAGGCAGCTGGAATTAATTTAAATGGAGGAGCAGGAAACCATTAGTGGACTTGCTACAAGAATCACAAGATTGGTGAATCAAGTGAAAGCGTGTGGAGAGACTTAATATTATTGACGTCAAGATTCGATAATATAATGGTTTCTATTTAAGAGTCCAAGGATCTTTCAACCATAATCAAAGAAGAGTTTCAAAGTTATCTTGAGGCCCATGAGCAGAGAATGGAGGAGAGGAATGTTGACAAACCAAAGGCTCAAGTTGCTTTGTAGTTCTGTTTTGTTGGAAAAGTCAAGAAGGTGAAAGGAAAGTGGTCCGTGAGTAGAGGTAAAGGAAATTATTACAACAATGGTGGAAGGGACTCCCGAAATTCCAACAATTCAACATTTCAAAAGGGTGAAAACAACTGCAACAAAGGTGGTGGATCAAGCAATTACAAAGGTGGCAACAATAGAGGAAGAGGAGGAAGATGGAAATTTTTTTATAAGAGCAACGTCCAATGTTATAATTGTCAAAAGATTGGACATTTTGTTTGCGAATGTATTGCCAACAAGAATGGTCCAAAAGAAGCTGAAGCAATGTTTGCAAGATAATAAGATGATGAGAGCACACTGTTAATGGTGATTGCTGAAGCAGAAAATAGTGAAGGAAAATGCATCCAAAATTGGGTTCACTCGCTTGAAAACATGATGGCACTACTATAAAATACACCTAACGTAACATGTTACTATCTCGGCTATTAAGCCAACCAAAGTAAGAGCTCTTATTTAGGCACCTGCAATTTTTTCTTTTATTAAAATATATTTTACTATGGCCATTATTAAAAATCGTAGTGATATGTTAAGATATACAGTCTTTGAGTTCCAACACTAGCAATTTTCCTTTTTTTGGCTACAAATGGGCGTGTCACTTAATATATATATATATATATATATATATATATATATATATATATATATATATATATATATATATATATATATATATATATATATATATATATATATATATATATATATATATATATATATATATATATATTAAAATTAAAATTAAAATACCTTTCATCATGGTCTAGATTAGCAACCGTTATGAAATGTACTTACATTTAATCACATTATTTTTTTTCAATCATGGTTAAAAGTACAACTTATATTTAAGTAACATTTCTCTCTTTCAGGTCAGAACAATCGTCTACCTCTTAACAAAACCCTAACATTCTCTCACGCCTTATCCTTACTTCACGAATGGTTGCATACCACTTATACACAAAACTCTAACATATCTTCTTAAAATCTTATGGATCCAGGAAAGATGTTACACAAAACTCATTTCTTTCACTTCCTCTTCATATTTCAGGTAGGTAGACGTTACCATCTTTTATGTTAGGAGATGTGATTTTTTTTTTTTTGGATATGTTAATGTTTTCTTGAGCTATGTTGTTGTTGATAAAACTTGTATGTTGTTGATGATTTTGTTTTTGTTGAGCTATGTTGTATGTTGTTTAAGGTATGTTATGTTATGAGTTATGTGTTGATAATAAAAGTTGTATGTTGTTGAGATGTGTTGTTGATGATAAAAATTGTATTTTGTTGAGCTATGATGTATGTTTTTGAGATATGTTGTTGATAAGTTGTATTTTGTTGAGCTATGTTGTATGTTGTTTAAGATATGTTGTTGTTAATAAAATTTGTATGTTATTTAAGTTATTTTGTTAATGATAAAAGTTCAATGTTTTTTAGGTATGTTGTTGTTGATAAAAGTTCTATGTTGTTGATAATTTTGTTTTTGTTGAGCTATATTGTATGTTGTTTAAAGTATGTTGTTGCTGATAAAAGTTCTATGTTGTTGATGATTTTGTTTTTTTATATATTTTCTATGTTGTTGATGATTTTGTTTATGATATTGATAATTTTATTACTTTACATTGCAACTATCATGTTGGTCATTCAACGTGTTTCTAAAAGATGAGTTTATTATATCGTATGCGGTTTGAGTATTTTACCAACCCCTCATTTAATATATAACCTTTCTATTTGAATTAGAAATTAATAATATGAAAAATTATATTATGTTAGAAAACAACTTACATTAATCAATGTTTTATGACCTTTCTTCATCCTGTTATCCGTATCTCAATCTTTGACTGTTATAATTTGATTTAATGCTTGTAAACCTTCAATCAACATTTTCTTTTTTACTAGTTTATACTGCAAAGTATTAACTTTGTAGAATGAACTAGTAAAAAAAGAAGTGTTAATTGAATAACTATAAGGATTAAACCAAATTCTAACAGTCAAAGAGCGAGATACAAATAATGGATTGTAAAAAGTTCGAAAAACATTGATTAGTGTAACTTGTTTTTTTAATATAACTTAATTTGTCATATTAGTAATTTCTAAATCAATTTGAAAGGTAATACGTATATTGACAAGTTGGTGAAATAAACATTTCACATAAGTTAAAATAAGCTAAAGTATACATATCACAATGGTTGCTAGTTATAATCGTAGTGAAATATTGTACACTACCTTTTTCACTACGGTTATTGGTTATTACCGTAGTGAAATGTTGAAAAGTCCTCCAAAATTCTGACCTCCGTATTTTACTACGGTTACCTTTCACAACTATAGTGATAGGAAACACACTATTGGGTTTTTACTACGGTTATCAGCCCGTGGTAGTAAAGCTCGCAGATACTACCACACCTTACTTTACCACGATTGATCAACCGTAATGGTAACCCTTTAAGAACCATGGTGAAATGGCCCTTTTATAGTAGTATGGTGACTATGCAAGAAGATGTAGAATGAATTGATCAATGGTACCTTGACTCTGGGTGTTCAATGCATATGACAGGAAGGAAGTATTGGCTTGTTAAAATCAATCAAGCATTGAAAAACAAGGTGAAATTTGCAGATAATAACACACTTGCGGCAGAGGGAATTAGTAATGTCTCAATAAAGAGGAAGAATGGTTAACATTCCTTGATTAAATATGTGATGTATATTTCGAGAATCAAGTGTAATCTTTTAAGCATTGGTTAATTGCTTGAAAGAAATTACAAGATTCACATGGAAAATAACATGCTGAAAGTTATGGATGCAAATGGGAGTTTGATCCTAAAGGCCTCTAGGTCTCAAAATAAAACTCTCAAGGTTGAATTGAAAGTAATTAAGCATATGTGTCTTGCAATAGCTGCTAGTAAGGAAGAATGGATATGGCACTATAGGTTCGGACACTTGAATTTCAAGAACCTCAATGTTATGTAGAAAATAACATGGTTACAAGGTTGCCATTGATCAATATGTGAACTGAAGTATGTGAAAAGTGTATGCAGACCAAGCAACACTAAGGCATCCTTAGCAAGGATGCAGGATGCGACACCAAGTGTCATCTTGAGATGGTGTATTGTTATGTTTGTGGACCAATTCAAGTTGACTCAATCAGAGACAATAGGTACTTTGTCATTTTCATTGATGATCTTAGTAGAAAGTTGTGGACTTACTTGATCAAAAGAAAAAATTAGGTGATGGAAGTATTCAAGAAGTTAAAATCCATGGTAGAAAGACAAAGTGATCACAAAATCAAAACTCTAAAAACAGATGGTGGAGGTGAGTATGTCTCAAATGACTTTGGAAATTTTTTGTGATCAAGAAAGCATTGTACATGAGGCAGTGCCACCCAGTATGCCTCAACAAAATGGAGTCGCCGAGAGGAAAAATCAATCAGCTATGATCATAGTGAGAAGCATGTTGAAAGGGAAGAAATTTCCAAAAGAATTATGGGGAGAAGCGGTGTCTATAACTGCATATTTGTTTAATAGATGTCCCAACAAAGAAGCTGAAAAATATTACACCCAAAAAATCATGGTCCAGATTCAAGCCAAATATTAGTCACTTTAAGGTATTTGGTTCAGTTGCGTATAGAAAATATTCTAGATAAACTTAGAAATAAGGTAGATGACAAGGGATAACAAATGATACTTGTTGGGTATCACTCTACCAAATGCTACAAACTTTATATCACTGTTAACAAAAGAATCATAATTAGTAGGGACATGATTTTTGATGAATTAAGGGACTAGCAGCATGATGAAAGTAATTCAAATAGTGCTGGAATTGTTCCTGAAGTGTTTGAAAATGCAAAAAATACAGCCGATGAAGTCCAAGTTGAAGAAAATGTGTGAAGATTAACAAGTCAAAAAGGCACGCCTACAAGGCTACAAGATTTTGAGTTGTTCTCAGATAATGAAGGGAACGATAATGGTGATCTTATATGTTTTGCACTCATGGTTCCAAACCACTGAAAATGGAGGAGGCCTTGAGTGATCCAGAGTGGATATGTGCAATAAAAGAGAAGCTAGAGTCAATTGAGAAAAATAAGACATTGGAACTAGTTGATCTACCTCAAGGAGAGAAGCTAATTGGTGTAAAAGGGTGTACAAAATGAAGGAAAATATCAAAGGTGAAATAATCAAGCATAAGGCTCGATTAGTTTCAAGGGACTTTCACAAACAAACGACGTATGTTTTGAAGAAGTATTTACACCAGTGACTAGAATTGAAATCATTAGGCTAGTTGTTGGTATTGCAAATAACAACAATTGGTTCATCTATCAAATGAATGTCAAATCTTCATTTTATGAATGACCTTTTAGAAAAGGAGGCGTATGTGGCACAACCACCTGGTTTTATTGTGAAAAACAGAAATCCAAGTTCTATAGATTGAAGAAGGCATTTTATGGGCTGAAGCAAGCACCAAGAGCTTAGAACAAAAGAATTGATCGACTTCTAAAGGATATAAGATTTGATAAATGTGTATCCGAACATGGTGTGTATGTGAATAAGGATACAAGAAAATGAGCGATCATCATATGTCTCTACGTTGATGATTTACTGATTATGGGTAGCAATTAAGGTTACATTGTTGAGTTCAAGGGTGATTTAATGAAGGAGTTTGAAATGACTGACCTTGGTCTCATGACATATTTCCTTGGCCTTGAGCTTCACAAGTCTGAAAGAGGACTCCTCATGCATTATATAAGGTATGCTCTTGAGATATTGAAGAAGTTCAAAATGGAACATTGTAATGAGACAATTATCCATGCAGACCCAAGATTGCAGCTATCAAAGAATGAAGACGGGCAAGATATTAGTCCATCGCAATACAGGAGGCTGATTAGATCATTGCGGTACTTGTGCAATATGAGACCGAATTTGACATTTAGTGTTGGCATAGTGAGTAGATTTATGGGAAATTCAAATGCATCACACTTAGAAGCAGTCAAGAGAATTCTAAGATACGTCTAAAGCATGATTGGTTGCATAATTCTATTTTCCGCAATGAATAAAAGGTAAAAGTTGCAAATTGCTCCATCCTACCGACTCAAACCAATGTGGAGATAAATATGATAGAAAATCCATTGCCGGATACATCTTTATGTATGGAGAAACACCAATCTCTTTGTGTTCTACGAAGGAACCAGTTGTGACGCTTTCTTCTTGCGAGGATGAGAACATTGCAGCGTCTATGGATGTGTGACAAGTTGTATGGTTGATGAATTTGATGAAGGAGTTGTGTAGCAAAAAATATGAAGTCGTGACATTGATGATAAACAATGTTTCCACTATAAATCTTGCCAAGAACCCCATTACACAGGGAGAAACAAGAATATAATGAGATTTCACTATTTGAGAGAGCTTGTGAGTGAAGGAAAATTGGAGTTGGTGTATTGCAAAAGTGAAGAGCAAATGTCTGATTTGCTAACCAAAGGAGTAACAAGTGTTCAAGAGGTTGAAGAAGTACATGAGTATGGAAGATTTGGAGGACTTGAATTAAGGTGGTGTGTTGATAAAATTGAATAATTCAACTTGGTGTAACTGATTATAACTTTAGCGTAACCGATTACCACCCCTTCAGCATAGTTCAAAATCAAACAGAAGCATCACGTATTTGGTTACAATTTTAGTGTAACCGGTTACCATCCTCCAGCTTTCCGTTTTTAGAAGTCAATATTATTATGTAACCGGTTACAGATTTGGTATAATCAGTTACAGAGTTATAAATTATTTTTTCATTAGTCGGTTACTTGTATGATTATTTAAATACTCATTTTGAACCATAAATAAAATAACACTCATTTTCACCTTAATCGGATCTAATTTTCTCATTCTCTACCTCTCCATTCCTCATCATTATTTTATCATTGGATTTTTCCCGAACAACATAGACTTAAAAATAGCATATCTATAGCTATATCAGTTATGTTTATGAATTAGACCTAAAATCAACTAAATGAAGTGGTAATCAACTTTGAAGATACCAAAGAACTTTCACTAATAACCTTTCTTTCTTCACTTGTTGATTTATAAGAATGAGATTCCTAATTTGTCCACCTCTTATGATAGCTTCATCAGTATGCGTATCCTAACCGAGGATGATTCTCAGCCATTATTCATATATTATTTTAAAATATCACAATTTAAAAAAAGAACCATTTTAAAACGAATTATTGGATAAATATGCTTGCAAGATAGCACTTTATAAGGAATTTCATTGAATACATGTATAATAAAAAAAGAACCTTATTCTTTTTCAACAAGGGTGGATGATAAATATACATATTAAAATTTGATTATTTATTTTCTAGGGTGGTGATTTAAAGATATAGACAATTAGATGTTGTAGATTTTAACACATTGTGTTTCTGTTCCACTATATAAGTGAGATAAATTAGTACAAGAAAGTCACAAAAGCTAGAGTTATATAATAATACTACAGCTTCTATCCTATTCTAGCATTTTTTTTAACCTATAGTATTATTAAAATGTATATACTCTATTATTTGTGAGTGGTTGAAATTGCATTATTATACTTAATTTGCTACTGAATACAACCAAGCCAAGCACAGAACAGATAGAGGAAATCTTCATCTAAAGGTAAAGAATTCTAAAGTTTTAAATTAATAACTTGTATAACTATTAGTATTATAGGTTTACAAAGTGTTCTTACTTTTTTGTTATTTATTCTTCGATCATAATATTATTTTTCTTTTTTAATAACATACTAGCATCTTTCTCCTTTATCATATTTTTTCTTTCCATTTTGTAAGATTCTTTTCAGATTACAATATACTGATACATTAACGATTTTTCACAGAAACAATACTAATTAAATGAATAGGATTAAAAAATAAGTATCTCAATCTTTTAATAATTGAAGGATAACTTTGGAATAAAAGTTTATAATTATGATAAACTTTAAGTTAGGCTGAGTTTCACTTGATGATAATAATGTTTTTATATGTGAATTGCAGTTAAGTTATAAATGTAATTATTATAGATTAGTACTATTCTTAAAATGTGTAAATTGAAGATTGTGTTTGGTTATTAAATAATTAAGCTAATGTTGATAAGGTTTTAAAATACACAATTATTGATTCATACTTTTGTGTGGTTATTATTACCAAGAAAAAATTTCTCTGTCTAATCAAAATAGTGTATACGAATGTACGTTTCTTCTAGTGATTACAAATTTCATGGCAACCGAACCTGTCGGTATATTTTAGGCATAAAAAGGACTCTTTAACCTATAACTTGAAGCATAATACAAGCAACAGTTATCCATCATGAATTATTATGAAAATTTCAAATTAAAGCTTTCTCCTTTCTTGTATGTTATCAAAGTATGATAATATTTGAGTTTAATTGATATTGAAACTACAATGTGAAATAATGTTATACTATTATGTAATAGAAATTCATTAATCTATTATATAATATTAATTTAAAAATTTACAATTGAATATGGTTATAGATTGACTGTGTATATCTTATTTTCTCTAATATTTTGTGTGGGACATCAAATAAATTTATTATGAAAAAATTTGGTGAAGAAAAGCAAGGATGTATAATAATTTTTAATTTATCATTAATTTAATTTAATTTTTAATAGAAATGAAGTAATGGTGGTAATAAATGGTTGAGACTTATTCTAATCTTTTATGTTTTTCCTTTTTCCTATAAATAAATATTTTCCATAGTTTTATAAGCACTCTCTGATTTTGATGATGCTGAAAACTAACTCACCTAAGTTATTTTAACTTATGTTGTTGAAAGAGTTTTTCACTATCAAACATTGAATATTGTGAGACTTCTTCATTTAGAACAATACTTTTGTAAAAGATACATCACATATTCATCCAAAACCTTAATTTTATGTTGTTGAGGTTTTTTTACTATGGAACATTAAACATTATGAGACTTCTTTTTTTAAAAGCAATATCTTTGTGAGACACACCACATATTCATCCAATGTAGGATTATTATTCAGACTACTCACATTTGATACATTCTCAATACTCTTCCTCAAGTGTGAGTCCACAATACTCCCCCTCAAGTGAAAACTCTTCTTACTTCTACAAACTTTTGTACCGCACGGAACGTTTCTTATTCACCACACTAGCGTCGTTCTTCAACGGAACGTTTCTTAACGACATTGAGTTTCGATACAAATAAGTCGGTCCCTTTCTCGAACCAAAGACTCATAATAAAAAAAACTACTAAGTTGAGATATAAATTAGAAATTTTGAGATAAATAATTAAGAAAAAATATATATAAATCTTATTTTAACTAAAATTTTATAACAAATTATAACAAAATATTATTAGATATTTGAATCAACCATTATATTTATTTAATTCAATTAATATATATGAATCCGAATTTTTATAAAAAAAATTATAATCAAAATATAAAATAAGGAGTAGAAGGAGCATATCATCATAATACAAACTAAAAATTTATGATATCTCGCGTATAAACTCATCATGCGTAATAATTAAAATCGTCCACTCAATTGATTATTTTTACATCAATTAAAAAAAATTGAAAGTGATAGAATAATATTTTTATTGAAATACTCTTATAATATTTAAAAATAATATTAATTAGAAGATAAAATTAAAAAATATATTAAAAATTAAAATAATATTTTATAATATTCTTTTATTTCAAATAAATCGTTAAATCTGTGAGAATTAATTAAAAAAAAACTTAAGGTGACAAATTTTAGGATACTGGCCGGTAGCTACAACACGGATTGCGTCAAAGCGGTGAGCAGCCAATTCATAGTTACACGTATGCCTGGCTTTCATATTTTTCTTCTTTTCTATCAAATTTTTGGAATAATCATTTATGAAAAACCAAATCTTATCCAATTAGGTTGGGTTGGCACTATAAATAAAGATTAGGAATAACTTTTATGCTTATTTTTAAATTAAAACGTTAATTAAGCTTTCATATTAGATAGTGTTTTTTTTTCTTACAACCATCTTTGATGAAATATAAATTGCAACCTTTAAAATTACTAGGTCAAATTTTTACTATATTACATTAATGCTTAAAGTTAAACTACTTTTTCTACTAATAGGTGCTACTTTTTTTGATATAGTACCACTCTTCATATCTCTCTCCATTGACTTGTTGAATTTTTATCATCTACACACCATTTCATAAAAAACATTATTTTATTTTCAAAAGCTTATGTAAGACCTCAATTATTGTTACTATTTTGTATCCTTGTTTTGTTGAATCTATGTAAAACAAAAATATTGAAAATGATAGCGTTTGACTCATCACAACAAGTGTCAACAAATAACTTTCTTAAGTCTTGGTCTTAAAGTATCATGTGTGTGTGTCCAAAATATTTTCATGAAAAAATTCTAACACAATTTTTCTTCCTCATACACTTATTTATACCCCACACGCACCGCTTCATTTCAAACCACAACACAACTTTGAAACTCTTTGACTTCAAATAACACTTGTTCATTTTCTTACTATAAACTAAGAGTGTATTCTTTGTGTCACAATTTGTGCAAGAATTTGGATTCAACGTTAGTAAAGAGTTTTGAAGCTGAACTCTAATTTGTGTTGTGATCATATTATTATAAGATGACTATGGGAAAGGGTAGCAAGGATAATCATCAGCAACAATCATTTGATGTTTCCATTGATGCTGCTGATTCCAAGTTCTTTGATGATGATGGTCATTCAAAACGATCCGGTAATCCTTTTTATTATTACTGACACGTATCAGACATCAGACACATTTTTGTACTGAGTGACTCAACTTGTGTTTTGTTGCATAAAAACAGGAAACAAATGGACAGCAAGTGCACATATAATAACAGCGGTTATTGGTTCCGGAGTGCTGTCATTGGCATGGGCTATAGCCCAACTTGGATGGATTGCTGGTCCATCCATGATGCTTCTATTTTCATTTGTTACTTACTACGCCTCCTCTCTTTTATCGGTTTGTTACCGTACCGGTGACCAACTCAATGGCAAAAGAAACTACACTTACACGGATGCTGTTAGAGCATATCTTGGTGGCTCTAAGGTTAAATTTTGTGGATTGGTTCAATATGCTAATCTTTTTGGTGTTTCCATTGGATACACTATAGCAGCTTCCATAAGCATGATGTAAGTATTCAATTAATTAATCAGAAGTGGCAAAGTTTAAAGATTTGTTTGTTATTATGAAACTGTGCTAATAGGTGTTTTTTTGTTTCAATATAATTGCAGGGCAATTAAAAGGTCTAATTGTTTTCATAGCAGTGGAGGGAAAAATCCATGCCATATGAACGGAAATCTTTACATGATTTCTTTTGGTATTGTGGAAATACTTTTTTCTCAAATTCCAAACTTTGATCAACTATGGTGGCTCTCTACTTTAGCTGCTGTTATGTCTTTTACCTATTCAACTATTGGTCTTGGCCTTGGTGTCGGTAAAGTTATAGGTATGAATCATTCTATTAGTTTTTCTTACAAAATCATAACCTAACAAAATTGATGAAAAACAACCGATTTTAATTTGAATTGGAAATGTTACAGAAAACAAGGGCATTAAAGGAAGTCTAACTGGTATAACTGTTGGAACTGTCACACAAACCCAAAAAGTTTGGAGGAGCTTCCAAGCTCTTGGTAACATAGCCTTTGCATATTCCTACTCAATGATCCTCATTGAAATTCAGGTAAAATTCTGAAACTCACGATGACATCAACAATAATTTAAGTCTCGAATTCAAATGGTTATTATGTTATTATGAAACAGGACACAATCAAATCCCCTCCATCAGAATCAAAAACAATGAAAGCAGCTACTTTGATCAGTGTTATAGTCACAACAGTTTTCTACATGTTATGCGGTTGTTTCGGATACGCTGCTTTCGGAGACTCGAGTCCCGGAAACCTACTCACCGGTTTCGGTTTCTATAATCCTTTCTGGTTACTCGACATAGCCAATGCCGCGATCGTTATCCACCTCGTTGGCGCTTTCCAGGTCTATTGCCAACCTATTTACTCAGCAGTGGAGAAAAACGCTGCAAAAAGATTCCCCGATAGCGATTTCATCAACAAAAACATCGAGATTCCGATCCCAGGGGCGGTCTCGCCTTTGAAAATCAACCTCTTTAGATTAGTTTGGAGGTCATCTTTTGTGATCGTAGTAACCGTAATATCAATGCTTCTACCGTTCTTCAACGACATCGTAGGACTTATCGGAGCGATCGGATTTTGGCCTCTGACGGTGTATTTTCCCGTCGAAATGTACATAGTTCAAACCAAAATACCAAAATGGAGCACAAAATGGATTTGTCTACACATGCTAAGTGCTGCTTGTCTTGTGATTTCTTTAGCTGCTGCAGCTGGTTCTGTTGCTGGAGTTGTTGCTGATCTTGGAGTTTACAAGCCATTTCATGCTATGTACTAATCATGTAACAGTGTTACTTTAGTGTTGGTTCTTGCTTATTTGAAACCTCTAGGATGGTGGTGTTCTTGTTAATCTTGTATGTTTTTTTTTCTACTTTTATGTAACCTATCTTTGTAACTTTATATGTATTACAAATTTCCAATGAGAAATGGTACAAAGGCTTTCATAATGACAACTTTTTGTTTGTTCCAAAAGTATAGTTTTGAATTGATATGATATGATATGGGTTAGTGGAGAGAAAATAAACTTTTACTTTATGTAACTTAACTTTTTGTTAAATAATTAGTGAAAAGTTGGAAGATTCCTAGAAGGTGGTAGTTATTGATGAGTTATGAAATGAAAATTACAAAAAATGAAAAAAGTGTTTGGAGTAAGGGGGCCACAAGACAAATATAAACCGTTGAAAGTGTAAAATGTAACTGAAAATGAAATAATTGGTAGAAAAATCAGGTTGATGTTAGGTAATCTATAGAACGCCACTTATGACTTATTGTGGCATGTGCTCCATTCATCAACTCAAATTTGTAGTGAAAAGATGTATGTTACTTAAGTGACCCTCTTATCCCATAATTGTTTATACGACTTTGATAAAGATGTGTGAATCAATATAGTAATGTAAGATTAAGCTTCTATCTACATAAAATCTCAAATGCACGTGTCGAAATGGAAAAGAGAATCAATAAAATTGCTTAGTGCTAAAACTAGAAATACAGGGAGATTGAATGAGATTTGATTCTAGTTAGATAGAGTGAATCTCTCATACAATATGGACTAGCACTCCATTCAAATTAGTTAATGAATAAAAAAATTAAATGAATGATTATGTGAAATTGCGCATATAAAATTTTATAGTATGAGTGGTTAAAACCATTTATGGGTGAGCTGCTATTCATGAGGGAGAGATTTGTTATATCTAATTGTTGTGAGCACTCTAAATAATCAATGTTTTGACGCGCACGGTCTTGAGTTAGATCTCTATATAATTTGACTTTAATATCCTTTAACACGGGATTAGCACGAAACAAAATCATTTTAAAAGTTAAATTGAAAAAGTAAAACGATATTTATTATAATACAAAATTTATTTTATGAAACATTGAAAATAATAAATGATATATATTAATTTAATTATATTATATAAATCTCATTAAAACAATTCAGAAGATAATTATGCGGCAATATCAAATCTAGAGGTGTGAGTTTAAACTCACAATATCTTCTTTTTATCACTTTTAACATGTGTATTTCAATCATTAAATTATTTGAGAAAAATAAAAGATGTTACTAGAAACTAATAATCACTTTAGGTGTGGGGAAAAGAGTCTCTAGTGGAGTGGGGATTTGGCTATGGGAATTGTGGTACTTGTAGGTAGTGGCCCTTCACCACATATAGTACTTAATTAGGGTCAAATTATCATGAATGTTTGTGGGTTAGTGCATAATAATAGTAATAGTGGAGAGTTTTTGAGCTCACGTATCTTTCAATTTTGACTATAAACAACGCACAATAAAGTGATGTTCTTTTGTGTTCATATATACAATTATTAACTTGTAATGGAGAATCAAAGAAGGATTCCAAAACCAAGGGAAAGAAGGATTCCATGTTTGAAACACAATATTATATTCCACTATAATGTGATGATTGATATCAAAGAAAAATATATAGAATAATTTGTTTGGACTTTTCTTACGCCTGACTTTATAGATTTTCTTTTAAATAATTACATTTTTTAAATTAATTTTTGAAATAATTATTTTTTCAAAAAAAATATCTAAATACCATCCTTTTAAACAGATGCGCCAGATCAACTGACGCATCCATTTAACATGAAGAGGAGGCGTCAGCATCATTGGCGCATGCTTTCAAAGCATTGCATAGAGGCACCAAAGTTGTTGGCGCATGCATGTGTCTTGCGCCCATACTCATGGCGCATACATGTGCTTTTGATTATGTGCTTGTGGCGTCTAACCCTTTGGCACATTAATTGAAAGCTTCTTCTATAAATACCTCACGCATCTTCCATATTTTTTCACACTACTTTTACCCTCCAACCACATTTTCTTTCATTCTACTTCAATCTCCTTCAATTTTTTTATTTTTAACCATGTCTGAATACATTCACAAGAGAAATGCCGATCTAATCTTTTCAGTAGTCGCATCGTCGATAAAGATTTGACTTTGGAAAATAGATTCGTTAGAACGTCTTAATCGGACGTTGGATCGTTGGTTAGAAGGAGAAATTGCAGATGGTGAAAGGATTAGAAGGAGAAATTACTTGAGTCCACGTTCAACCAAAATGGAGAAGTGCGTGAATGGATGGATATTAAGACTGACAGAGACGTTCGCAGGATGGTGCATAATATGTTCAAAATTGTTTTGATGGTTGCAATCACTTAGTTATAGTAATTGTATTTTAATTGTTGTAGTTGTTTGTGTTGCTGTTTATGTGTTACTTGTGTGTTGAATGTGTTGTATTTGTTTGTGATGGTATTTCCTCACAAAGTTATCATATGAAATAAATTTTGTTTTTTATATATTGCAAAAGAGGTACATGTAAAATTATCTTATTGTGCTCATTCCAACACTAGGACAACTAGTACGATTGTGACATGGCTGACGGCATGAACTACGTAATCGAACCATTTTGTTCGTGTATCCATTTCGGTTCGAATACGGGTGCTGTTTGGGCGACCATTTTTCTTTCTTCGCATAACTTCATTGTGACAGACAATGTCCCCTTGATATTCTGGCCAATAATCCTCTTTTGCAACTACTGAAAAACTAATTTTGTAAACATTGGATAGGCTTATGACTTTGTAAACGTCAGATAGTAAGTAGTATGGATCCCTTCAAACCTTTGAACATGCCGCAATGACATGGGAACAGGGCGTACGAAAGGCTTGAAACTTTCTGCGGTCGCACCAACCTCTATCTAGTTCCACTCTGTATTGTCTCATCGTAAGCCTTCATTGTGATTCATGGACTCAGCAACACTGTACCACCCTTTAGTACGATCAAACATCGTGACCATGTGTGTATTTTCTTTGGCAGCTTTGTGTCTAATGAATTTCATTGAAGCATCACTGAACAACTGCCCATATTGCAACACTGAACACCATTTGGAACGTCTGGTCTCAAACAGCACCCCTAGCCTGAAATATGTTGCCTGCACCAAAGTGGTTATAGGTAGGTTTCTGATGCCTTTGAAGACAGAGTTCATTGATTCCACAAGATTTATTGTCATATGGCTCTAACGTTGACCGTTGTCGTATGCTCTAGTCCACTTCTCTAATGGAATATTGTCGATCCATCATACTGCATCTGCGTTTGACAATCTTATTTCTTCGCGGTAGTGTTTGAAAGAAGGTTCTGATAATGTGTAACATGTGTTGACAACCTTCTTCCGCAATGTTTTGTCTTTGATCTCCCGCATAAAATTCTGAGCGATATGTTTAATGCAGAAGACATGAGTCGACAGAGGATCCTGCCAGCCATTATCAATGTTTTTGTATGCATTGACAATTGAAGGGGGTCGGTCGGAGATCAAACATAAGTTAGGTTGAGGAGCAACGTGCAATCGGAGATTTATTAGGGGAAAAATCCATCCCTCAACAGTCTCCCCTTCAACAAGGGCAAACGCGATTGGAAAAATGTTGTTGTTGCCATCTTGTGCCACTGCCATCAGTAATGTTCCTTTATATTTCCCGTACAACCATGTACCATCAATTTGTATAATAGGTTTACAGAAAGAAAAACCTTTGATGCATGGTTGATATTCCCAGAAGATACGGTGGAATATTCCATTATCAATAGCACAAGTCCTGTCTGGTGTATACGCCGACAATGTTTCCAACTTGACAATAACCCCTAAAGCATATTTTTTAAGAGCCAACAGGTATTTTGGAAGTTGTTTGTAAGACTCCTCCCAATTGCCATACATTTTTTCAACTGCCTTTGTCCTAGCTATCCAAGTCTTCCTATATGATGCAGTATATTTGTATTGTGCTACAATATGCGAGATTATTGTACTCACCATTAACGACGGATTGTCGCTAATGACAGACAAAATTCCATCGCATATTAACTGAGATATAAGTTTCCGATGGTCTTGCATTGGGTTCGTGAGCATGCGTGTGTGAACTGGACCCATGGATCCAATCTCCCAAGAATCACTCCTCTTCCGGTACGAAGCTGACAACCTGAAAAGACAATGCTCGTTTCTACAATAAGTTTTGTACCTTAATGCATTAGTTATATCAACTATGTAATCAACTGATAGTTCCATGTGAAACTTTTTAATAACTTTTACACAATCTTCTTTTGTGCGAGATATGTCCCCTTCTTTCAAAGATCCTTGTATTTGCACATAAGGATTGTAAAATATATCTGATGAAGGTTCATCGGAACCCAAATTCAAGCTTATCATGTGTTAAGATGGACAATATACATTACTAGCTGGTAATGGCTCCTCTTCTTTATCTTCATTCATCATTGAATCAACCAAAATCTCGGTTTCTTCTTCCTCATCTACAACATTGACCTCAGCTTGTTCGTCGTCATCAGTTTCACAAAACACTTGTGACTGATCAATGAACTGAGACACTTATTTTTATTGTGGTAATATATACAACTCTATATCATTTTACCCAGATTGTTTGACTGACAAACATATGATGAACATCGTCATCATCTCAAACCTTCTTCTGATAAAACATGATCTGGTTATCTGCAAACCACACCGGATTTTATAGATGATTTGGCCCACAGGACTGCACTGTAATTTCTTTTCTATTCTTTGTTTCAGATGTGAAAATGTTGATCTTCGATTTATTGTAAACCGAGTTGCTTCTGTGTTGCGAAAACAAACACTGAATAATTGATGCTCCAATACTTCATCTTCGGTATGGACACTAATTATGTAATGTGGTGAGGAAGACATTTTTTTAAATGTAACTTTAGTGTTTCTACTAATGGTGAATGCATTGATTTGTTATTCACATGCAATTAAATAGGGTAAACGGTGTATGCACTGATCACACAATTCATCTGCAAAGACAAGACAATGCAATGCATGCAAAGAATCCATGTAGAGACAAGATAATACAATGCATGCTCCTGGTAGAATCTCTGCACATAAAGCATGCGCCTGCATACAAGGAATCTCACAAGGAATTTGTGCCCTAATAATCCAAGGCATACGCCCATTCCAATGGCGCATAGAGCAAGGTATGCGCCGAAGCCTTTGGCGCCTCTTCCTTGCATGCATAAAAATACATGCATGCATCAAGGCTAGTAACGTATGTGACCATGCATGTCATAAAGCAAGCATGCGACATAGCCTTAGGTGCCTACTCTCTTGTCACATGCATGCATTCAATCCAATGCTTTACATGCTACATACCTATTCAACCTATTCAACACTTACTCATCTATAAATAGGGCGTCAAATCACAACACCTCATCATCTGCAACACTAACAATCAACCTCTGTAACACTCCATCTTTATCACACTCAACCTCTGCAACATTCAATCTTTGCAGCATTATGTCTCTATTGATTATGGGTGATGAACACCGAGGAACAATTGACAATATCTCGACATTTGTATGTTATTACTTCTTTTTACTTATTTCGTATTTATTTTGTATATATTTCTTATTTATGTTTTTATTGTATATTACTTCTTCTTATTTTATTTCTTACTTATGTTTTATTAGGACCCAAAACGATTTCGATACCGTGTACATGAATATGTATCCCACGATCCTTTGATAGAACAATATATTGGAGGATATGGTTTTGGAAATCTCCTCAACATAGTCTCGTACTCAGTTGACTACAAATTTATTCTTGCTTTGTTGGAGAGATGGAGACCCGAGACCCACACATTTCACCTTCCTTTCGGTGAGTGTACCGTCACACTTGAGGACGTCTACATGTTGTTGGGTCTACGTATTGATGGTAAGGCCGTGAATGGTAGAGTTAACCAGGATAACTCTATCTGCAATGAATTGTTGGTTGCCCCTTTATGTGACGACCAAGCTGCGGGAGAGACATTCGGTCAAGCTAGGGGCAAGGTATAAATTTAAGATACCTCAAACAATATTATTCGAGTATAATATTGACCGAAGAATCTACCGAGTACGAAAAAATAATTAAAGTTCGGTGTTATATTATGATTTTATTTGGTAATTTTTTATTTCCAGAAAGTACTGATAATACGGTAAATATTATGTATTTACCGTTGTTACGCAACATAAATAAGATAAGCACGTAGAATTGGGGTTCGGCTGTATTGGTCCATCTATATAGTGCGATGTGTAAAAATGCCAAAAAAAACTTATACTTTTTATTCATGCGCGTATTCGCTACAAGCAAGAGGTTGGTCAAGAATGTCGTCACTCGCCCCGATAAACGAGAATCCATTCATATTCCCGTTTGCAACAAAGCAATTTTAAAACTTTACCATATAATTAATTAGACTTCATATTACAATTAACTGTAAATAATATTTTTCAATTGTTTTTTATTTAGGTGGTCAGTTAGAGGGATGAACTACAATAGGTGTCTGAAACACGCTATAGTAGTCTATCACAATCTATTGGATCACATTGAACTAGACAATGTAATACTCCTAAACAACTCTATTTTAATTTAAAAATACTTATCAAATTATTTATCATCTAATCATGTCATATTATTGTACAATTTATCTGGAGACCATATTTGGGTCTTGATCATCAGGTTAACTATGATGATGCTGCAGTTTGGACACCAAAGACACCAATTATTCGGTTCACTACTGTGGAGATGCACCGGAGTAACCAAGTAAAACTGCAGTTCGGCATGCAACAACAAATTCCAGAACCTCCGACGTGTTTGGGAGATTGGCATCAAAAAAGAGTCGATGCCCAATGGGATTATTTCGACTAGAGAGACTTCGCAAAAGAGATGTGTCGTCATTGGAGGAATTGACGATAACACATCTTAAACGAACCAGTAATACAGGATGCTAGACCTACTCAACAATATATGTCATGGTTTAGGTCGATTACAACGCAATAATTTGTGTTTGAGCCAAGGTATTTGATTGATCCACGCCAACTAGCTTCGTCATAATATGCCCAACAATAAGTCCCCGTCCAATACCAATGTTAAACCACTCAAACCCAACAATCAACCTCATACCATCATCCTACCACATACATCCAACAACCAAACACCCAACCTCGTAACCCATTCATGCCAAACACCCAACCTCGCAATTCATTCATGTCACACACCCAACCTCAAAACCAAGAATCAAACCATATCCACCAACAACCATACGCAACCACCACAACAGTCTATAGCCCAGATGATTCATAGGGTTCACTTCATCGTAACCCCCCCCCCCCCCCCACCAATGACCACCCAAACATCCCATCACTAAAACCCCTAACCATTGTTTAACTATAGTACACCCCAGGAACCATTGATTCGTTTCCAAAATGATTCAATGTCCCAATTCGGGCAACTATACCTTCCATAATTCACCCAACCACATCGACCCAACTACGATAACATGGGCACCGAACTCCATTACGAAAAGCGTTGTTGGCCAGAGCCCCCTGGGCTATTGGGAACAAATGATGGAACGTCTATCAAATACCGCTAGACCTCCCACCGAATCTTCACACCAGCCACCATTGAATTATGTCAGCACTCAAAGACCCCAAACACCTCATGAAAATCATGGAATACCTCGAAGAAATACTAACGCACCTGGATGTGGAATAGGGGGACGTTTCGATCAGGCCAGTCATTGAATTTTTTTATCAATTCCATGTAATTTTTATTATAACATGAATAATTTTTTTTTCAATATTTTATTTAATTAATTGTTAAATAAACTATTAAAAATTAAAAAAAACAATTTAGGTGTATGCGCCAGATGAATTGGTGCATACACCAATGCACATGCACATGCGCCATGGTTGTTGGCGCCTCTATGCAATGCTTTGAAAGCATGCGCTAGCACCAGTGGTGCCTCCTCTTCATGTTAAATGGATGCGCCGGTTGATCTGGCGCATCTATTTGAAAAGGTGGTTATTCTAGTAATTTTTTTGAAAAAATGGTTATTTCAGAAACTAATTTAAAAAATGTGATTATTTAAAAAAAACTTTTTTATAAGTCGGGTGTTAGTAATATTATCTTTTCACATTCTTTTTAACACATATACTCATATAAATTTTACATTAAAAAATGTCACATAAAATAATAGAACCTTCATAAATTTAATTTAATAAAAAAAAAGTAACAGAGAGTGACTTGTTCTTATTAATTTTGAACAGTCAATCATCTGAGAAGAGAAATGAGGAGGTATTTTTAAAGGATGAATGGTAGCATTCATATTAGTTAGAGGCAAATGTATTGGTTGATAAGGAACAAAAGATCCACCATTAACAACTTGAGGAGTGAAGTTTCGTGGCATCCCCGGGGATAGACAATAGCATGTCCACTAGGCACAGGAAGAGTGCCTGATTGGTTGGGGATTGGTTGAGCAACTGTTTTAATTTCAATTGGAGTTCCAGCAGAAGTTGTAGCATTGTGCTTCTGGGTGCGAAAGAGTTCCAGAAGTGTACCCATATTCACTTGGAATTGGTCCATCTTCTCTTGGAATTGGTCAAAGCTCTCCGTGTAGGTGACATTCTCTTGCTCGATTTTTGCCATGATTTTCTGATGATTGGCTCGTGTGAGATATCTTCGGCGGAGAATCTTCTTCTTTTCTGGACGGTGGAAGAGGGATGGTATGAGAATTTTGTTTTTTCTTAATGAAATGCATGAATGTATAAATGCATGTAAAGGAGATATTTTTAAGTTTTCAGGGAATCCTGAGATTGTCAATTGCATATGAGTAGACATAAAATTGCAAAAAATGAGACAGAAAATAAAGTCAGTAAGAGGCTTTGTAGACGTGCTTATTTCTAATCAAGGAGAACTTTGAGGTGACAGCAATGTCATTTCCATTGAGAAGTTTCTTTGCTGAGTTGGTTAATAACTTCCTGACTCTGATGTGCTTGCCCTTTCAACTCTCTGATTTCTTCAAAAACCTTTTCGAGATCACATTGACGCTAGGAGAGAGAAACCTCAAGCCTTTCAGCATGGCCTTGCTCTTTCTTTAACTATTTTTTGCAATCTTTCAACTTGTCTCGAAGTTCTTTGAATTGGGCTTCATAGCTCTCCTCCATCTCTTTGCGAGATTTCAGAGTTTGGTTCTAAACAATCACCACTTTTCTAGCATGATACTAGGTATCTGCAAGTTGCATCTTCTTTGTAGAGAGGTCAGCATAAGTTCCCTTAAGAGCTTCAACAACCTTTCTTCGTTTGTTATGTTCATCTTGAGCCACTCCAACAGCTTTGAGCATATGTTCCCTCTCCTGGTTAAGATTTATCTTCAGGTCTTCCTTTTCTTGAGTGAGTCGGCCAAGGTCGGATTATAAATCTGCATTCTCCTTTTCTAAAGCTTAATAGTGTCTTTATGTAACACCTCAAAATTTGCCCTCCTCTCTTGGGACTAGCTTAACATATTGCATTTCATTGGTAGGTCATTAGGCATTGCATAATTGCATATCATGTGGCTACATTGAGCAAGTCATCCTCCTAGGTCTTGGTCAGAAGATAAGAGGTTGAAATTCAAGCCAGGGTTTCATGGACTGATCACTAACTATCTGAGGGTGGTGGTACAAATTAGGGTTTCATGTTCTTCAAGGAGGTTGGTCTTGATCTTGGTTAAAATGGTACATCATCATCATCATGGTCTTGTTATCATCCAAGGGATTCTTCATGATTGATCAGATACCTTGAGATTAGGGTTTTGACCTCTGGTCAACCCTAATCAGTTGTATTGGGGCCAATTAGGGCTTGGCAAGAAGATGGGGTCTATAATGGATATGGGGATCATCATATGATTGTATTGAGCTTATGGAGGCTAGGGTTTCATCATTGAGCCATTTCATCAGGAGATTGGGGCTCAACTTGATCAGTGCATGGCCAAATTCATTTATCAATTGAAAAAGTCAACTGTGGTCAACTGTGCTTGATTTATGGATTTGGAGGTGGGAGAGGGTTGGATACACCTCATTCATGTCTAAACAAGTTTCATTTGACATTTCAAACATCAAGAATGAAGAAAATAAAGTCAGACAAAAAGTTGCCAAAAATAGAAAGTGACTTGTAATGAAAGTTTCCAAAAATGGAAAGTTTTTCACCACAAAATTACATGTATAAAAAAGCTTCAAATGAAATTTTGTTCAACATGAAAGTTGTAGATCTTGCTCTCACCTTTCCAAAAAGTCTAAGAACTTGAATTTCTCATGAATGGTTGACAAGTTATGATCCAATCATTTTCCAAAAATGCCCAAAATCAAAGTGGCATAACTTTCACATGGAATGTCCAATTTGGGTGATCTTTCTTTGAGCAAACCCCATTTCACATGTACTTTCATGTTGCATGGTCAAAATTCATCAAAAATACTCATGGCAAAAGGTCATTTTTCAAGTGGATTACTTTGTATTTTTGGTGTGAACATGTGATTTTGAGAAATACTTGGATTTTTCACACAAGACCAATTCCAACACTCTCCAAATGGCCAATGTGACTTGTTCCAACTGTTATTTTACTGTTTCATTGAATATTTGGAAAGGTCATTTTTGGACTTTCACTAAAAATGCAATTATGCTAATCAAGCCATTTTGCTAATTTGGATTAAGAGATGGATTTAGGAGATGGTATAAGTTGCTAATTGTAACAGAAATTGTTAACCACATTTCATTCTCCAAGAATCATAACAGAATTTCCCTCCAATTCTCTCAAATTCTCTCAAACTTCATCACACATTTTTGATCATTTCTCATCCAAATCTTCATCAATTTGCATCATTCTTCTTGGATCTAAATTCTACAAGTGGAGTTGAGGAACTGTTTCACAAGATCCATGCCATAACCTTGCCAAATCATGACTGTCCAAAGCTTGCACAACAATGGCATTTTGCTAGTTCTTGCATCTGGAGCTGTTTTGGATCGAGCTAAGCATTGCATTCACCTTCCTCGCCATTGTACTGCATATGTTTTTAGCTTTTACACGTGGAAACATCAAAATCAACATCTGTCATCATCATAAGGTGATTTTTCGAATTCCTCTATTGTGTGAATTGAGATATGGCTTTTGTAGATCTCTCCATGTAGAGTAACATGATGCTTGTGGTTTGTGATTTGGTTGAGTGTAGTGTGAGAAATCGTGTTTTGAAGTTTTGATGTGCAAACTTAAATCGTTCGATCCCGTTGCTATGCTTAGAGTTAGGTTAAATTAGTTACATATTCGTGATGTGCTAGTTGAGACGGTTCTTTTGATATAGAGTTTGTAGATTTTGGTTGAGATTTGATGTTCTTCATTTTCTGGAAAAATCTGGAGTGTTCTTGCTCAAGAACACTATGAAACACGCGTTTGATCTTCCAATTCCATTGCCTTGTTTGAATTTCTGTTTACCGCTTCCCAGAACCAATCAAAACGCGCCACTGCTTTAAATTGAGGCGACGTCGTTTTGCCTGTGCGCTTAAATATTACAAAAATGCCACTGGATCATATTATTTCCATTATTTCATTTTCTTTTTCTTTTTCTTCATTTCATTTTGATGCTTGATCTTGAAAAATTCACAAATCACTCATTTCTTGTCCAAATTTTGTGAGGTTTTTTTCACCATGCTCCTTGTAATGTGTAGAATTTAATCATGATTTTCGTGATTTTTGTGCACGTGTAAAAAATTAAATTGCTTAAAGATTGATTGAATGTGTCACATTTGTACATGTCTTGCCATATCATTCATAAAATGATGATGCTTTCAAAGAAATGGGTGAAATTTTTGGTGCATATTCTGGACACTTTAATGGTGATTTTGATGTGTAGTTTGTAATTTTTGGATACCTGGTTGATGAGATATGAATTTTTGAATAGAGGTGTGACAATTTGTGTCACACCAAGCTTGATGAATTTCATGATTTTATTTGATGTGCTTAGGGACATTGAATTGAGCCAATTTTTTGCATGGTTGAACATATGTATGTTGAGATGACATGTGAATTTTTCTGGATTTATTGATTGCATTTCCTAATTGATTGAGATTTTTCCCTCTGTTTGGTCATTTTTGTTGATTCCATGTGACACATGTTACCATTTGATTTGTGAAATTCTGGTTACTGATTGTATGAGTGTGAAATTTGGTATGAGCATTGTATACACATTACAGGTCATTGTGGTTTTGATCCCATTCATTTATCATGTATTGTCACTGATTTATGATTTTTGGAAGTTGATGTTTGTTTGGATACCATGTGTTGGCTTGCTTGAACTTGTCTGAACTTTATGAATTTAATTTCCATACTTCCATTGATCCAAATGAGCTGAAAATTGATATGCTACTCATTGAATGTGTTCTATTTAGACTTGAATTTTTGTGGAATTAATTGAATTGTTTTGGTATGCTTTTGATTGAGATCTTTATGTTTGGTCTTTTGAGATTGCAAATTGCATGTTTGATGCTATTTTGTGCATAAAATGATAATGGTGATTGATATGAGCATGGGACCAATTGGTTTTGCTTTTAAATTGTTTGAATGTGATTTTGGATAATTTTCACTTGCTGTTTTGGATTTTTCATCTCTTTTGGACCCTAGGCTTGGCCTAGTGGTCTTGTTTCTCACCTTTGGAATTGGATTTTCAGGTTGAAATGCAAAAGGCTTAAGGAGAAAATTGCAGGCTGATTAAATTAAGTTTTGTGAATTGTTTATGACTAACATTGGCTTTGTATTGTAGGGTTTGATGCTTGAGTTTGAGCTCATGGCTTGCACTTGTGTGCATTAACTTGTGTTTGACTGTACAGATTAACATTTGCTGTTTACTGTTGGTTTGATTGAATACTGATGATACTTGATTGATTTCAGGTACATTAAGTCGCTTTAGTTCTTTAAGAACTTGCTGTGCTGCTGCTTGGTTTTATAAACCAGTTGAGGTATACTCTCTTGTCTCCATGTAGTCTGGAAGACCTGGCTTGTTATTTAGCCAGGCAACTGTCTGAAGTCCTCCTTAAGAGGCGATGTTTGTGATTGTTTACTTTTGTGCCAAGCAAGTAAAGACCTCTATGAGGCAATTGGCGGATCATAGGGATATGCAATCTATCCCCCGCTATTCTGTTGAGTCGTCCCTCTGCTCACACCACTGTATTGATGCATTGGGACATTAACCCAAGATCTTGTGCTATTGCACAGTCGAGTCAGAGTCTTGAGCGTAGAAGGATCCCTCCATTCTGGACCCACGCTCCTTTGTCTGAAGCTCTCCCTGATCAGGGATAAGAGCTGTGAAGTCTAATCTTCACTCACCTTTTATCAGCTTCACCTTAGCCTCTCAATGGCAAGGTTAAGAGCTAACACTACCCTGTACAGATGACTTGCCTCGGCAGTCCACCCTTGTTTGAGCCTCACTTGACTGGATATAGTGTGTGCTTTGTGAATATTTGCTTGAAATGTTTGTTTTGTTTTGTTGATGCTTGCATGCTTGTTTTTCCTGGTTAGGATTAGCTTGCTGTTGTGCAAGTAGATAGAAACCATAACATAGGGCAATGATGCATGATAACACTAGGCTCGAGTACAGCTCCCTAGTAGTGTGTCTCCCTTGGTTTCTGGCTAGAATTTCTTTCCCGTTCAGGGGAACTACGTCGCCCTGATCCTCATACCAGATGAGGTACGTAGGCAGGAGACCGTGCGAGGTCTCTCCGGGCACCCTTTTCCTTTTTTGTGTGTGTTTGCTTGTTAACCCTCTTGTGTGTCAGGATATGGATGTAAGCCCGGCGATTGGTTGTCCGTATCCTGATTGTGTTTGTTTGGTTCGGAAGCCGATGTAAGTCCAGCGATTGGCATTCAGGTTCCATGTTTCCCCGTGTTTGTGTGTGTCTTGTTTGGCGTGCGTGAGCCGAACTACGACAGCTCTGATTCTCGTTCCAGACGAGATACGTAGGCATAGGATGCGATATCCTAGCGAGCCCTCTCCTCTTTTACCCCACCTGTGTGGTCTTCAGTGTGTGTGTGTGATGTTTGTTTAGCAACCTTTTCTTTCTTTTAGAGCGTGGATCCCGTCGAGTACGACGGACGTGAGGGGTGTTAATACCTTCCCCTTGCGTAACCGACTCCCGTACCCTTTCTCTTTGGTCGCGAGACCTTGCTTTTCCCAGGTTTACTCTGAGCGTTTCCTTTCCCTTTTTGGGATAAATAACACACAGTGGCGGCTCTGTGTTGTTTTTGTTTTAGCCCGCCGGTTGTTTTTCGCGGATGCGACAGCTGGCGACTCTGCTGGGGAAATTGCTTGATGTTGACCTGTGCTGGTCCATCTTCCCTAAGCGAGTCTCTCCTAGCGTTCTAGGATAGTTAAGGTTGCTTGTGCCGCTGTTATTTATTGCATTTATTATTCTGACTGTGTATATATTTGCATAAATATTTACATGCATCATACTATCATGTTGTCGTCTTCTGTGCAGGTGATTCCTCTGTTTGGGGTGGGTGTTCTGAGTGGGGCTAAAACCCAGGCCCGAGTATACACCTAGGATTAGTGTGGTCTCACGTTCCTCATTTGCTTTATTAGCATATTGTTGCAACGTGACATACCACAAGCCGGACGAGGTTCATCTGAGAGCTCTTCCTTTATGGAGCACTCCACTTTGGTTGGGTTACCTCTTTTGGACTATTGACTCCGGTGGCCGATCATTCCCGGATCTTGGGTTTAGATGATCTCAGGAGAGCTACAATGGCACACCCGAAAGGGCAAACTGTAGCGGTGTATTCGTCGCTATATGATTTATCGATTAAACCATAAGCAAAGCATACAATGATTTTCGAGTCGCCACCGCACTTTTATTTATCCAAAGGACTGGCTAAAAAGCGAACAAAAGCCTAAGAAGTTTTACACGTAGAAAACTAATAAAAAGATCAGAGAGTCTGGGTAAGGGGTAAATTACGCAATGGGAAGGTGTTAGGCACCCACTACGTCCTAGGTACTCCTAGGGAGCCCTTTTCACACTTGTTGTACTAAATTGTTATTTGTTATGACATAAGTATTGTGCAAACATGATTGGGATGATGAGAAAAGAATATACAATTTTATTATTGGGTTTGAACGGATGAACCCGCTGCCTACGTACCTTCCATCAAAGGTAAGGATCAAAACGCCGTAGTTCGGCTAAAAGATTTCAAAAAGGTTGATGGATTCAATTTTAAACAATAGCACTGAGGCTTTTCATTATCGATGGGAGAAAACTCGACCAAAACCAACATCCACCATGCGAGGATAGCTTCGACGTACTGGAGGGGTTAACCCTGTTTTTAGTACGGAAGTCTTACTGTCGACTCACTAAGGATAGGCAAGATTTACATCAACCGCAATGATAATTGAAACCTATGGCTAATGCATGAAAAGATTAACAATGGACAAAGCCAAAACAAGTGAATGAGTGAAGTTAATTGATTGTGATTATGAAAGTGAAGTCAAAGTATGATTAAGATTGATTTGAAAGAAGTATTATGAAAATGGAGTTTGAAAAAGTCAAGGACTTGGGTCCAGGTTTTTAGTTTGGAAAACATGAAGAAGTTTGCACAATATCTATGTCAAGTTTGAAAATTGAAGTGTGAAAAGGTTTAGGACATAATGAGGATGAATGGATGGATATGGATTGTAAAACTTCTTAGAAGGTTCACTTCTTGAAATCATATGGGAGATGATTCAAGTGTGTCCTTTGGAATAAGCAATAGGTAATAATAATGTAAACAAACAGGTGATACCGGATGCCACTCAATGGTCTTACTCCAATCTCACAAACAAAAAGCAAAAAGCGGACACCGGATACCACTCAATGGATTTATACCGCGATCCTAAAACAAAACTGGATATCAGAGGCCACTCAATGGACTTATACTAATCTCCTAAAACAAAGAAATAAAAGGTGGATACCGGATACCAATAGATGGATTTACACCAGTCTCCTAAAACAGAAATGGATATCAGAGGCCACTCAATGGTCTTACACTAATCTCCTAAACAAAATGAAACTTGGATACCGGATGCCAATCTGTCTGGGCTTACACCAATATCCAACATATGATCATAGGAAAGCAAATGCCAACTTGCAGGGACTTACAATTGCATCCTCTCATACAACAAACAACGCAACATGTGGTCATAGGAAAGCAAATGCCAACTTGCAGGGACTTACAATTGCATCCTCACATAAACAGAGAAAGCAAAACATGGATGTCAGATGCCAATCTGTCTGGACTCACTCTAACATACACAGTATGATCCTAGGAAAACAAATGCCAACTTGCAGGGACTTACAGTTGTATCCTCACATACAAACAAACAAAACAACATGTGATCATAGGAGAGCAAATGCCAACTTGCAGGGACTTACAGTTGCTTCCTCACATACAATCAAGTAAATGCATCAGGCAAAGATAAGATGAGTGGCCAAGGTGATGGTCTTATACTCACTTCCATATCATAGGAGCAATGGCCAATGGATGGTCTTACAATTGTCCTCAATGGGCAAACAACAATGATAGCATCACAAAAGCAAATGAGATGATCATGCATTAATGGCAATTGATGATGATAAATGCATAGCATACAGGCAAACAAGTGCATATGAAGCAATCAATCAATCAATGAATAGCAAACAGCACACTCTATAGCCAAACAATGGGGGGCTCACACAAGAGGGTTTGACTTTGAAAGTCCACTGTAATAGGTGAAGGTCGCTCTTAACCTTGCCATTGAGAGGCTAAGGTGAAGCAGATGAATAGGAGATGAGGGGTGTGCCTCATTGCTTCTATCTCAGGTCAGAGAGAGCATCAAATAGAAAGTGGGGGAGTTCAGAAAGATGGAACTCTTTCCCCTTTATTGACTCGATTAGATCTTGGGTTTTTATCTCAATGCTTCAACCATATAATGGGAGCAAAGAGAGGACACACTGAATAGTGGGGGATAGATTGCTTATCCCTACCTTCCACCAATTGCCTTACTTGAAGGACTTTTCCTGCTTGGGACAATTTTAAACAAACACAGGCATTGCCTCTTAAGGAGGACTTCAGACAGTTTGCCCGGTCAAATAACAGACCGGGACTCCAGACTACATGAAGAAGAAAGGTTTATACCTCAAAGCAAATGCTAAATAGCAAAGCAAGCAAGTTCAAAGAACTTAAGCAACTAAAGTACCTAAAAAAGGCAAACCAACTAGTAAACAGTTCAACAGATAAAATCAAAAGGAAATGAACCAATAGTCAACCACAGAGGGACCAATTGTGCAAGGCACAAAGACTCAAATTACATGAGTCTACCTACAAAACAAGGGTTAGCACATGATAAACAATTCAACTCAATCAAATTTGAATGATCTTTGAAGCACTGGTACTTAACCTGAAACAATAGCTCAATTGTAAGCTCAGAAGACCACTAGGACTAGCCTAGGGTCAAGGGTGAAAGAAAAGAGTCAAACAACAAAGGAAAGTCAACCTAGTTCATGTTCAAACATTTAAGAAGCAATCTCAATTGGATTCACAATCAAATCATGCATCAATGTCATTTCATACACAAGTGAATGCAAAGCATGGCAAAGGAAAGCATATAGAAGTCAACAGCAAGACTTCATTCAAAAGTCAACCCAAACAATCTCAAAAATTATCAAATAAATCACACTCAATCCTAACATCTAGCATGGCAAGCATGTCAAATTTCATTGCATTTGGATGAGAGGAAGGCAGTCAATGAAAATCATGAATTCAAATCAAATTCAAGTAAGCATAATGAAAGTCAACAAGCATGGGTCAACTTCAAAAAATCATATCAAATTGAAAACAGAAGAGAAATGAATGAGATTAACACCAATGCAAAGGTCAAGATGTCTAGTTATCACATATGAAATTTCATGGTCATACAATATGATGTGAGAATTTCACAAATGAAATGGCAATGTGTAGCACAAAAAGTCCACAAATGACTAAGCAGGGAAGAAAATTCACAATCAAATGGAAAACCAGCACAATTAATTCCAAGAAAATTCATACACAAACTAGACATGTGAGAGTAGGTTCATGCAAAATTTGGGGTCATTTGGATGCAAGGAAGCATGTGAACAAAAATCATACATTTGCATATCATTGGTGTGACACAAATTGTCACACCCTAGTTCAAAAATTCATATCTAGCAAACCACAAATGATAAATGCACAATCTTTAAACCAAAATGAAGACGAGTGAGTCTAGTTTCACCATAAAAAATTTCAAGCTCATTGGATACAACATGAGAATTTCACAAAAGGAATGGCACAATGTATCATTTATGCATACATGTCAAGAAAATAATTATCAATTAAAATCCAGCCAATGGAAAATTAATTAAAAATCACAATAAAATACTAGACATCTTTGTGATCATCATGCAAAAAAAATCAGAATTTTTGGAGTTGAAATGGATGAGAAATTAATTGTTGAAGTTGATGCACAAATTGGTGAAACATGAAGCACATAGCAAGGCAAGAGGGTCAAAGCAATGGTCAACCGTGGCATATTTGTAATATCCGCCTCACTAATCAAAGCTGCGCATTTTGGCAAAGGGAAATAAAATGTTTTGATTGGCTCTCAGCCAATAGAACAGTAACGAGCCAATCAAACTCAAATTCTGGGTTTAAGAAAAACCCTAGGGTTTCTAACAGCATGGCCAAGGCATTGTTCTTCATGTAATCGATCAAAACTACCACCAAGTAAACAGCAACATGTCACATAACAAATCATGCAGCAATCAAGTAGCCACAAACCACATACAACAGCCACAAACCATATGGATTTCTGGGCAGCTTAAAATAGCAAAACAGCAAGGCATTCATCATCTTTAAGCAAAATCGAAATCCAACAAAAGCACCCAAACAATCATGGCATTAGTACAGTAGGTTCATGTAACACACAAACAAAAAATAAACCAGCACATTCAGGTGGATTTCTGGAAAAAAAAAAAGAGTATGGCGATTTCAAAACAGCAGCATTCATCATCCACATGTTATCATCAGTCGAAATTCAAAAAAAACATGGCAAACAGCAAGGTATTTAACAATGTTCATACAACATTACCCAAACAAAACTCAAACACGACTCATGGAAAATTCTGTGCAGCTTAAGGTTTAATAGCAGGGCATTTGTTCATTGTGTTATTATCAACATTAAAACAACATTCAAACACCAACAGACAAACAGCATGAAAAATTACTGGACAGTTTAAGGTTGCAAAACAGCAGCATACATTCATCATCCTCATGAACTCAAATTTTCGAAACGCCCAGAAATACAAAGCAAGCATGTCAATACACTCAGTAAACATTGTACATCACAAATCCATTAGCCATTTTCATCAAAACACACAAACAACCAAGATTCGAGCAAAAACACACATGAATATTAAACTTTAGATCAGCATATCTTAATGAATACTGGACCATTTTTAACCATTTGAAGCTCATTGAAATCAGCACAACACAAGCTATCTAAAGCATATCATGGCATGGTAAAAGGAGTAGGTCGATTACTTACTTGTTTTTAAAGAAAAATGAAGACAGTGGCTGTTTGAGTGATGTAGCCTGAAACAGATGAAGATGATGGTCCCAGATGATGTATTCCAGAAGGGATTGAGCTCAAACTTGCTTGATTCGCCTCTAACTCCAAGCTGCCATGGGAGAGGTGCTTTGAAAAACAGAACAAAAGCTGGCCGTGCAGATGAGATTTGATGGTGAAAACTGTTTCCAAAGATTGCTAGATGAAGAAACAATCAAGGTTTGCTCAAGGGTTTTTGGTGTTTTAGCAGAAAAAATTCCAATCGTCAAAAATGAAATGAGAGAAAATGAGAGAGTTTCTGGTGTGGCTGCTGTAACTTTTGTCTCTCATGACAGAAACATGATGGTAGATATGGTATTGAGCCCAGCCAACTTTTGTTCTCTTTGGAGTTTTACAGAAAATTGGAAAATTGCCACAAGCCAAGTGAATGTCCCTATGAATGAGTTCTGTTAGTTCTTTTGTTGTGCCAGGCTTGTGTCTACTATTGTCCTATGTGTGTGTATGACAGAAAAATGATGAATAAAGAAATCTGCCATGTGACAGTACAAATTAGTGTTGGAAGTATGGTAGCATTTGTCCTTTCCAAAATTTAAGCAAGCAAGGAATGGCTTCTTGTCTTGCTGTTGATTTCAGGCTGCAAGTGAGGCTCACCATGACAGAAAAATACTGCATAATGCTGCTAGTACAAGGCATGGTTGTGGAAGCATGGACAAGTATGGTGAATTTGTACCTTTCTTACAATTCAAGCAACCAAGCAATGGCCTTGTGTACTGCATATTTTGACTTTGCAAACACATTCTAAATGACATTTATGAGCTGTTCCAATTGGCCAAATGTTGAAAAAATGTTTAAATCAAAAAGTCAACTCTTGGTCAAACTTACATTTAAATGAGAAATGTCAAAATATGCCATTTTGATTGGTGAAGTTTTGGCTCATGAAATTTATATTTTTGGAAAGAGGGGATCAAATGTGACTTGTAGGAAAAAACCCCACCAAAATTGGTCAAACGGTTTGAGAGATATGGCCTTTTGAAGTTCAAGATTTTCTGAAATCGATTCGATCATAACTAGCCAACCACACATGGGAATTGAGAGTTCTTGGACTTTTTGGAAATGGGAGAACAAGATCTTCAACTTTCATGTTGGGCAAAAATTCATTTGAAGCTTGTATCATGATGTAAGTTTGAGGATCAAGACTTTCCATTTTTGGCAGTTAAAATTACAGGCCCAGTTTCCATTTTTGGAAATTTTCTGTCTGACTTCAAATTCTTCCATGATGAGGTTGGACATGACATATGAGGCTTGTATAGACATGAATGAACTCCTTCAAATCAATTCCATCCATCAAATCACTGATTAAATGGCCAGTTGACCAAGTTTGACTTTCTGTTGACTTTTCTAGGGTTTTGCATGATTGAACCACTTCTGATGAATTCCAAACCCTAATTCCTTGAGACCTTGATTTCCAATGATGTCCCAAGTTGTGTGAACTCTTGATTATTGATCATGGTGCCCAAATTCTGCAAGAATGGCCACCATCCATTGCTTTGACTGACTGTTGACTGTCTTTGACCTAATTGCTGATAATTGCTTCAACTGCAAGCAACAAGGTTAGACTGACAATATTTTTGTACTTTTTGGATGATAAACATATGAAAAGCAATAATATACAAATGCAAAACATGCTTGGTGATCAAGAACCACACACACAAGGCAACCTACCCACTAGGAGGGAAGCAAAGGCATGCAATGATCCTTGAGGCTATGATATGAGATGATATGGGCCATGAGGGATCTTAGGGCCAAAATTGGGGTCTTACAGATGCCCCTATTTAAGGTCATGCTAGCCGGAGAAGTGAAGTTTAGAAATCTTCATCTCGACGCGGTAGAATGGGCTTAAATAACAGTAATGAGACAAATTTTGGTCCCTAAGAGACCTCATGATGCAAATGTATGTATGCAGAAGACACAAATTCTGTGGGGAATATGATTCACACAGAAGAAAAGACGATCCATCGGAGTAATATACTCACCAGGAACAGAGACTCTAACAAGACTCTGGTTGGGGATAAACAAAACTGACACAGCGTGTACAAGACATAACTCTGATTAGAGGATAACAGAAAACAGACTGGAGGCCTCACTGGGGAGTGAAGGACTCACACTGGGAAAAGAATTCCAAAGGAAAATAAATCCATTGGAAAGACAAAAGCTGACTCCTGGGGAGAAGCAACGGGGAAAACTTCACTGAGGAAGCACCAAAGAATGAGGTGTTACCGGTATGAGGGTAACAAAAAATCAGGAAGGAACACCAAGGATACCGGGTTGTAGGTATGTAACAGGTGACCGACCAAAGACGTGAATTGGTGTGTGTTCCAAAACACTCATCATCCTGAAGAGAGCGAAAGCAAACTTGTTTATAGGATGGATATTTGATTCTGTAAAGAATGCAAATCTCACTCAGTTGGGGAAACAAGCAAAGTGTTCGACAAGAGAGTGCATGAGATATATTATCTATAGCCGTCAAAACGTAGATAATGTACTCGCATGGAAAGTTATCCTGAACCGGGTTGTAGGTTGTTTATAGGATAAAGTCCGAAATCGTGAATTGGTTTGTGTTCCAAAACACTCATCATCCTGAAGAAAGCTAGAACAGCAGACTTGTTTATAGGATGGACATTCGATTCCACAAGGAATACGAATCTGACTCTGTGGAGAAAACAATCAAAAGATTGACTCGAGAGTGAACGAGATATAATATCCATTACCGTCAGAACGTGGATAGAATACTCACAAAGGGAGATTATCCTGAACCGGGTCGTAGGTTGTTTATAGGATAAAATCCGAAATCGTGAATTGGTTTTGTGTTCCAAGACACTCATCACCCTGAAGAAAGCTAGAACAGCAGACTTGTTTATAGGATGGACATTCGAATCCACAACGGGAAAACGAATCTTACTCGACTGGGGAAGATCAACAAAGGATTCCGACCAAAGAGCGCATGAGACATATTATTCATAGCCGTCAAAACGTGAATAATAACCTCGCATGGAAGATTATCCTTAACCGGGTTGTAGGTTGTTTATAGGATAAAAATCCGAAAAGAAAGGCATCAGGATACCAGAATAGGTATATAATGATGACCAATCAAAAGGAGCAACAGGCATTACCGACAAAAGGGTAAATGAAAGGCGATCTGCTGAGGATTCACTGGTGAAAACCAATGATCCAGGGAACACAATCACTGACACAAGGTGAAAGGACCCACTGGGGATAAAATTGCTAGCATACGGCAATTATCCACAAAAGACTTGCGAGGGATATAAGTGCTGATCTGAACAACTTATCCAAGCAAAGGAAAAATCAACATCAAGAACTAGATGAAGATAACCACAAGGGAAATTGTCATCGGTTGAGATGAACAACAAAGTTAACTCTGCAAGTGGAGAAAACAGGGTTTATGACTACCGGTTTGTAAGTAGAAAAACCGCAAAGATAGGACTTACGACTGCTGGTTCGTAGGCAGAGGGCCAAAAAGGGTGGAGGTGACCACAAAATTAGGGTTTACGTCTACCGAATACGGGATAGAAGACCAACAACTCCACGTGGGGATAGAACGAATCACAAATCCGCACGGGAAACCAAAATAGGGTTTATAACAAACCACAAACTGCTGGAGAGTAGGAAAATAGGATTTACAACTACCGACTGTTAGGTAGAAACCAAAACTCTGGCTGGAGAATAAAAGGTGTATAACCACAAATTCTGTCAAGAAAGCCAGGAAAAGTAGGACTTATAACCACAGGTATGAGGGTAGCGGCCCAAAATTACTCCGCTGGGGAACAACCCACTGGGAAGCACAAGACATTTGACAAATAGCCAATTCGGGAATAATCCGAAAAGACAGGCTGAATCAAGACACGTCCTAATGAGGATGTAACTCATATAGGAACATCCATCCCAATATATGTGTTGGGAGGAAACAGAAGAAACCGTCATCCACGAGGATATATCTCAGTGGGGAACTGCAGAAGGAAAGGTAACAGACATTTTTTGCTTATGGGGCTGACTCTATATGGAGAGATTTTAAACACCCGACATCCGCTTGGGGAGATCTATAAAGAGATCTATATCACCCGTGCAGGAGAACACGACAAGCAAAAGATACATGGCAAGAAATGCAACATGAATATCTGAATGTTTTTGAGTGTACATGAATATGCGTGATTTATGTTTGATGAATGCTGACAAAACAGACAACTCCAACACAAACAGGTTCAGGAATCAAAACGTCCGGTATTATACTTCCAGGGGAACAACCAGCTGGAGAGCCAATCTGCGGAGATCTTCATGCTGTAAAGCAAAGATCTGCGGGTACTGCTGAAGAAGCAGAGGATCAGAGATATCAGGAAACAAACCAATCAGGGTACAGAAAGTCACAATGGGCAAAGCAGTCACCAAGACGAATCTGTAGGGGAACAAGAGAAGTCCCAAAGTATCTGCAGGGGATCTCAGTGTCAACTAAGAAACAAAAGGATGCATTGCACAAGCACGAACTGTTGTAGAAGCAACTCCACATAACTCCGCTGGGGAACAACCCACTGAGGGAGAGTGATATCATCCAAATAGAATCTAACTGCATGAGCAACTCTACTGGGGAAAACTGTCGGCTACTCTCTTGGGGAACAACCCACTGAGGGAGGACAGATCAAACAAGTAGATTCTGCAACGAACCACTCTACTTGGGAAAGAATATGCATAGCAAACTGATCACAACAAGTAGGTTCTGCAATATAAGCCACTCTACTGGGGATCACAAACAGTCAGGAAGTTAATCCGTTCTCTGGATGGTAGAGCCATCATCCGACCATACCGGGGATTGAAGGAGTACTCAACAGGCGAAATTGCCATAACAAATACTCTGCAGACTATGCTGAGGAAAAAAGATGGTTGAAAACACTGGGATGTCGACCCAATCAACCGCTGAATAGGAAAATAAATCCTACTCTGCTGAAGAGAACAAACTCTGATGGAGAGATAGCAACAATTCCGCAGACGACTTCGCCGGGGAAAAGGTAAAGTACCGGGTATCAAACCGCTGACTTACCGAGTCTTCAAAAGAAAACGATCGTGCTGAGGAAACAGACAACTCCGCTGGCAACTGCACTGGGAAGAGTGATAACAACTCTGCTCGCGAATCCGATGGGGATATCAATAACAGCTCTACTCATGACTGCCGAGGAGACAAATAAAGTCTGGGGCATACGACCCACTGGAGAAAGTGACGGGGCACCAAGATGACAAACCATCAACCGCCGAAACTCACAAGGAAACACCCATGCTGGGAAAACTGCTGCTGGAGAAAACGAAGTTTTCAACAACACTCTGCTTGCGACTATACTGGGGGAACAACCCCAACAACAACTCTGTTTGAGGAACAACCCCAACAAAGATCTGAAGAAAGAAGATACCACCAAACCAGGAATATGAACCAATGTCCTACCTGTTGGAAATCATGCCACCCTCGGGAGAGCACTGAGATATTCTTGAGTATCCTTTCAATCTTGTGAATGTTCACTTTGTTTAAAACAATTTTTTTTTTTTTTTTTTTTTTTTTGAAAAATTTTGATTTGTTTAAAACAATGATATTTTATCAATTTAAAACATGCAAAACATTTGTTGAATTGAAACAAGTAGGAGTGCAAATAATTGGATAAAAAGCTCAAATTGATTTGATAGAATGGTAGTCTGCAAATGGCAAGACTCCATAGATCTGTACAAATTTGGAATCAGTGATATATATTGGAAGAGGGCTACATTGAACATAATGATCCTTTCTCTACCAATTTGAATCTCGATGTATCCGAAGCTTCGGTTGACGACGAATCGAGAATCTTCTGACGAAATGACGACCGATAAACCAGAAAGTCTTGTCAGGATGCAGTTATTTGCCAAATCCCTAATTTTGCCTAGATTGCCCCAGGGTGAGGTACTCAATCTAGCGGGATGCAAATATTCTCTCTTTTCAAGTCTCTAATTTTTGCCTGGATTACCCTTGCGGGTTCTCCACCGAGACGCTTATTTTTGCCTAAGCCGCCCTTTCGGGTTTTCAACTTAGCGAGCTATTCTGTTTTTTCATTTGCATATACTTTTTTTTTTAGGCAAAGTATCTCTTGACTGCATCTGAATTCACAGGACGAGTGAAATCCTCCCCATCCGTTGTTGTAAGCATTAAAGCACCGCCTGAAAAGGCTCTCTTAACAACATATGGACCCTCGTAGTTTGGAGTCCACTTGCCCCTGGAATCGGGCGCGAAAGACAAAACTTTCTTGAGCACGAGGTCACCTTCTCGGAACACACGAGGCTTGACCTTCTTATCGAATGCTTTCTTCATTCTCTGCTGATATAACTGACCATGACACATGGCAGTTAATCGCTTCTCTTCGATCAAATTCAACTGGTCATAACGACTCTGAATCCATTCAGCATCAGTCAACTTGGCTTCCATCAAGACTCGCATTGATGGGATCTCCACCTCTACTGGGAGAACGGCTTCCATGCCATAAATAAGAGAAAAAGGGGTTGCCCCTGTTGAAGTGCGTACAGACGTACGGTATCCATGCAAAGCAAATGGCAGCATCTCATGCCAATCTTTGTACGTGACAGTCATCTTCTGGATGATCCTCTTGATATTCTTGTTAGCAGCTTCAACAGCCCCATTCATCTTAGGTCTGTAAGGAGAGGAGTTATGGTGTGCAATCTTGAATTCAGCGCACAACTCATCCATCATCTTATTGTTCAGATTGGATCCATTATCAGTAATGATCCTCTCTGGCACACCATAACGGCAAATCAGCTGGTTCTTGATAAACTTCACAACCACCTGTCTGGTTACATTCGCGTATGAAGCGGCTTCAACCCATTTGGTGAAGTAATCAATCGCTACGAGAATAAACCGATGCCCGTTGGATGCTTTCGGCTCAATCATGCCGATCATGTCGATTCCCCACATAGAGAAAGGCCATGGTGATGAAATCACATTCAGGAGTGTCGGAGGAATATGAATCTTATCCGCATAAATCTGACACTTGTGACATTTCTTCACATACTTGCAACAGTCAGACTCCATTGTCAGCCAATAATAGCCCGCTCTCAACATTTTCTTAGCCATGGCATGTCCATTGGAATGAGTACCAAATGAACCCTCATGGACCTCAGTCATCAATAGGTTTGCTTCGTGTCTATCCACGCATCTGAGCAAAACCATATCGAAATTCCTCTTATACAGCACTTCACCACTGAGGTAGAAACTGCCTGACAACCTTCTCAAAGTTTTCCTATCTTTCACAGATGCCCCAGGCGGGTAGACCTGGTTCTGGAGGAAATTTTGATATCAAAATACCAAGGCTTGTCATCTTTCACTTCTTCGATTGCAAATATGTGAGCTGGTCTGTCCAAGCGCATCACAGTAATATTGGGGACATCATTCCACCGTCTGACCACTATCATGGAAGCAAGCGTTGCAAGAGCATCCGCCATCCGATTGTCCTCTCGAGGAATGTGATAAAATTCAACTTCTGTAAAGAATGTTGAAATTCTCCTTGCGTAATCTCTGTACGGAATGAGACTTGGCTGGTTCGTCTCCCATTCACCCTTGATCTGATTGATAACTAGGGCCGAATCACCATAGACATCAAGATACTTGATTCTCAAATCAATGCATTCTTCAAGTCCCATTATACAGGCTTCATACTCCGCCATGTTGTTCGTGCATTTGAAAGTTAGCCTTGCTGTAAACGGAATGTGTGAACCTTGAGGAGTGATAATCACTGCCCCATTTCCATTTCCATATTGATTAACAGCGCCATCAAACACCATCGTCCATCTGGCACCAGGTTCTGGACCTTCATCAAGTGTAGGCTCATCGCAATCTTTCATCTTCAAATACAGAATTTCCTCGTCAGGGAAGTCATACTGAACAGACTGATGATCTTCAATCGGCTGGTGCGCTAGATGGTCAGCCAAGATACTACCTTTGATAGCTTTCTGAGCTCGATACTCAATATCATACTCAGACAACAACATCTGCCAACGGGCAATCCTCCCAGTTAAAGCAGGCTTCTCGAAGATATACTTAATTGGGTCCATTCTGGATATCAACCAAGTTGTATGATTTATCATGTACTGGCGCAAACGCTTAGCAGCCCAAGCTAAAGCACAGCACGTCTTCTCAAGTGTAGAGTATCGAGACTCACAATCAGTAAACTTCTTACTGAGGTAGTATATAGCAAACTCCTTCTTCCCTGATTCGTCTTGTTGACCGAGTACACAACCCATCGAGTCTTCAAGAACTGTTAAGTACATGATCAGAGGTCTTCCTTCTACAGGCGGAGACAAAATCGGAGGTTCGGACAGATAATCTTTGATACTGTCGAAAGCTTTCTGGCAATCCTCGGTCCAATCATGCGACTGATCTTTCCGGAGGAGCTTGAATATCGGCGCACATGTGGCAGTCATGTGGGATATAAATCTGGAAATGTAGTTCAAGCGGCCAAGAAAACCTCGGACTTGCTTCTCAGTTTTGGGTGCAGGCATCTCTTGTATTGCTTTGACCTTTGCAGGATCAACCTCAATACCTCTTTCGCTTACCATAAAACCCAACAATTTGCCGGAACGGACTCCAAATGTACATTTGTTCGGATTCAGGCGAAGTTTGAACTTTCTCAAACGCTGAAAAAGCTTCAACAAATGCTCAACATGCTCAACTTCCGTTCGGGACTTAGCGATCATATCATCAACATAGACTTCTATCTCCTTGTGCATCATGTCATGAAACAAGGTAGTCATAGCTCGTTGATACGTGGCTCCGGCGTTCTTCAAACCGAAGGGCATCACTCGATAACAGAATGTTCCCCAAGGTGTGATGAATGTTGTCTTCTCCATATCCTCTGGTGCCATCTTGATTTGATTATATCCAGAAAATCCGTCCATAAAGGAAAAGACTTTGAATTTGGCTGTGTTGTCTACCAACATGTCGATGTGTGGTAGAGGAAAATCATCTTTTGGGCTAGCTTTATTCAAATCTCTATAGTCAACGCACATACGGACCTTTCCGTCCTTCTTAGGAACAGGCACAATATTGGCCACCCATTGAGGATATGTAGAAGTCACCAGAAACCCCGCATCAATTTGCTTCTGAACTTCCTCTTTGATCTTCACTGCCATATCTGGATGAGTTCTTCTGAGCTTCTGCTTCACAGGCACGCACTCAGGCTTCAAAGGCAGGGAATGTTGCACAATATCTGTATCTAAACCCGGCATGTCTTCATAGGACCAAGCAAAGATATCTGAATATTCTCGTAGCAAACTGATCAAATCTTCCTTGACAGACTCTTCAAGAAGTGCCCCGATCTTCACCAGACGAACACAATCCTCAGACCCCAAGTTGACTGTTTCCAAGTCTTCGAGATGCGGCTGAATGATCTTCTCTTCGTGCTCAAGGAGACGGGTAATCTCATCAGGAACCCCCTCAACGTCATCTTCTTCTGCCTCAAATACAGGGAATTCAAAATTGGGAGATAGCGTTGGATCATTATGTTCAATGGGTTTTAGGATCAATCTGCATAATGATTTTGGTTAAGGAAAAAACTTCAGCATTTAAACAAGCAAACCATTATGCAGATGAAAAATGTTTGCTCTTTTTTTTTGTTTTTATGGTTTTTTTGTGATCACTGATTTCATGCAGAAAAGCAAAAAGTGAAAACAAAGGAAAAACAAATGTTAAACAATGCATTAATTGAATGAAAACATCATTGTATTAAATGCTGCCAACAATGTCATCACTTCTCCTTTTGGCATGGGAGAAGGTTTTAAACAAAATGAACAATTTACTCTGATCTATGGATGACTGTAGGAACATCTACAGCGACCCAATTGTGGCAGACACCACCAGGAATAACAAAATTGTTCATGTCCTCTGCTTCCTCTTCAATGATGGCAGCAGCTTCCTCTTCTTCAGGTTGATTGGCGTGAATGAACCCTCCACTCTTGAACAGACCTTGCTCATTGCATGCCCCAGAACCATAGCCAATGCCAGCCCGGGATTTGTTGTCTTCAAGTTCAATCACCTTCCCCAAACCAGCAACTGCACCACATTCAATGGCCAGCTTAGCATCACGGTAGGAAGTGAATGAAGGAGACTTCTTCTCGATTGGTTCATCAATAGATAAAGCTTGGAACTGAGTTCCAACTTCATCCTCTGCGTCAATGTACGAGAAAGAAGACAGATGGCTAACCAGGAGAGCCTTTTCTCCCCCTACTACAACCAATTTCTTGTTCTTCACAAATTTCAGCTTCTGGTGTAGGGTGGATGTCACGGCGCCAGCCTCGTGAATCCATGGTCTGCCTAAGAGACAGCTGTAAGATGGGTGGATATCCATTACTTGGAAAGTGACTTGGAAATCACTTGGTCCTATCTTGATAGGGAGATCAACTTCCCCAATCACGGTCTTGCGCGACCCATCAAACGCCTTCACAACAATCCCACTCTGCCTCATAGGAGGACCTTGATATGATAGTCGAGAGAGTGTGGATTTTGGCAATACATTAAGAGAAGATCCAGTGTCCACCAACACATTGGACATTGCATCAGATTTGCAATTCATAGAGATGTGCAAAGCCATGTTGTGGTCTCTTCCCTCCTCGGGGAGATCAGCGTCACAAAAGCTCAAAGTGTTGCAAGCGGTAATGTTTGCAACAATACTATCAAATTGTTCCAGGGTGACGTCGTGATCAACATACGCCAGATCCAAGACCTTTTGCAGAGACTCCCTATGGGGTTCTGAATTCAGCAGTAGAGAAAGAATAGAAATCTTGGAGGGCGTGTGTAGAAGCTGGTCTACAATGTTGTACTCGCTTTTCTGATGAGCCTCAGCATCTCATCAGATTCTTCATCAACAATGCCACTTGGGCCGACTGAAGAAACAGGAGTCTTTCGTACGGATGAGGAGGGTTTGGCAACATCAGGTGCCGGATTCTGAATGCTCACAGCGGTCCCAACAGGACGCTCAACAGTATCGGAAGCAGTAGCCTTTGGAGGCGCAGAAAATACACGACCACTTCGGGTCAACCTACTGACGTCAGCAATGTTGGTGACGGAAGTGGAAGGTAAAGGCATTTCGACCCCATCCTGGACAGCAACAGGATTGTATCTGAAGGGTACAGCTTTGTCAGATGAATAGGGCACAGGGCCAGCTGGTTTAATGACCAAGGAAGGGGAAACCTTGGCTTGTTGCTATTATAGCAAATAACAACTGATTCAGGCAGCTTGAACACTGGTGAAATGACGTTCACTTCAGGTTCGACTTCATCAACATTGCGATTCTGCAGAATCTCAATGGTACCTTCATTCAACAACTTCTGAAGTTCTTTGCGTACTTGATCGCAACCCAGACGATTAACCGAACAAACGCGGCACTTGTCGTGGTTATGCTCCAAATAACTGTACTGACACAGCATCTTATGTAAATCAACCAACGACTGCCTGATGTGGCTGACATACTTGACCTTGTACCTCCCAAGGCATTCTTGAATCATGTTGACAGATTTCCCATGCGCAGGCAATGGGTTCTTGGTGACGTTCGGGCTTGAGTCCTCAAAACTCAGGATTCCACTTCTCATAAGGTCTTGCACCTTAGTCTTCAGCTGGAAGCAATTCTCAATATCATGGCCCGGAGCACCAGAATGATAGACACAGTGTAGGTCAGGCTTATACCACCACTGAGGGTTGACCGGTATAGCCGGAGGATCTCTCGGAGAAACCAACTTCCGCTCTATTAGAGAGGGATATAACTCCGCATACGACATAGGAATCGGATCAAAACTGATCTTCTTCCTTTCGTAACCCATGTTTGCCTGATTACTCGTACTCCCACGAGGCTGATAAGCCTGTTGCTGTGGACGAGATTGTTGTTGTTGGTACTGCGGTTGTTGATATTGTTGCTGATGCTGATACTGTTGATGTTGAGGAGTATTGTCCTTGAAAACAGGTGCTACGTGAGCCACCTGGTGCTGATGACTGACATGTCGTGCAGGATTCCTCTGAACAGAGGGTCTTCTGTGTTTGGGCTGAGATTGAACGGCATGTGCTTCACCTTCTTTCCTCTTAAACGCCCCATATCGTTTAGAGGAAAAGCTATCATCCTTAGCCAACCGTCCTTCACGGACACCTTCTTCGAGACGCATCCCCATGTTCACCATCTCGGTGAAATCAGAGGGAGCGCTTGCTACCATCCGCTCATAATAAAATGAGCCAAGAGTCTTCAGAAAGATCTTGGTCATTTCCTTCTCTTCCAGCGGTGGAGTGATTTGAGCTGCCAGCTCTCGCCATCTCTGGGCGTACTCCTTGAACGATTCCTTGTCCTTCTGGGACATGGACCTGAGTTGATCTCGGTCAGGCGCCATATCGACGTTGTACTTATATTGCTTGACGAAAGCTTCGCCAAGGTCATTGAAAGATCTGATGTTGGCGCTGTCCAAGCTCATGTACCATCTGAGCGCGGCACCAGATAGACTGTCTTGGAAATAATGAATCAGGAGTTGATCATTATCAGTCTGTGTTGACATCTTCCTGGCGTACATGACCAGGTGAGCAAGCGGACAGGTGTTCCCTTTGTATTTTTCAAAGTCCGGGACCTTGAATTTGATCGGTATCTTGACACCGGGAACTAGGCAGAGTTCGGCTGCAGACTTGCCGAATAGGTCTTTGCCTCGAAGAGTCCTCAATTCCTTTCTCAGCTCAAGGAATTGATCGTTCATGGCATCCATCTTTTCATGAACGTCTGCGCCCTCAGATGGCTCGGAGTGATAGATGATGTCGTCTACCCTTGGCATGGTATGCACGACAGGAGGAGCGGCGATAGGGACCGAGCTAGACGCCGGCATTTGAGCGAAGGTTGGCGCAGGAATATCTGGCATAAAACCTGGGGGCATGCCCCAAGGAAACCCGGGCGGCATGGCATTGGGCGCGTGGGTGCTGACTGGCACTGTAGAAGTAGCTACCTCTGAAATGACTGTCCTCTGAGCAGGAGTTGCAGGCGTCGGAGCAGGTTGATTCTGAGCGGCAAGGAGTTGCTCCATCAAAGCGCCAAGTCTGGCGACCTCTTCCTTCAATTCTCTGTTCTCTTGTTCCAACTGCTCCATGATTCTTGCAGAGTTGACTCGTGTATAATACCGGTGAATCAGCTTGTCTTCAAAATAAATGAAGAACAGAGGTTAGGACAAGAAGACCAGAAACAAAGGGTACCTGTTTATGCAAGAATGATGCATGAAATGCTTGTGCAAATGCTTTGTTTTCAAGGAACCCTTAGGGTATTTTTGCAATATTTTGATTAATTTAAGCATTTTTGATTCCTCATGGAAAATATTTCATTCAATACATCAAGACAAAAAGTACAGCATTTTAAATTACAAAGAGAAAAGGTAAATGACATCCTATGGATCCCTAAAAGCTCGGGATGCTGGAAGACGAGAAGTGCACAACTTCTTGATCTCTCTCTCATAGGCCGCTTCCATGTCAGCTTTCTCCTTTGCAAGTCGATCATACCTCCTCTTCCAGAATTTGGAAGACTGAGGAAGCAGAGAAGTCCAAGCGTCGTTCGGATCATCGATCACTCGGTGCTCGAGGAATTCAATCATAGCGTCCTTCTCCTTGAGCTGCTGCAGCAATTCCTCCCTCTCACGGATCCAAGCACGCGAAAGGTCTTCTTCTCTCAACTCCTCTACACGTTGGGTAGGGAGGGTTGAAGGCCCAGCCACATCCAACGGTGTAGGTCTTGGATAATCATACGGCATCAAGTAGGTAGCAGCCCTCTGTCTGACCCAAGAGGTGTATGGCTCCAAAGCAATGCAGTTCTTTGGGCCCAACTCATTCCTACTCTTCTTGTGAACACTGCGCCATGCACGGACAAATCTGGCTTTCAGGCCTTGGGGATCTTTACCCTCCTGAAAGAACACACCTTCTAACAGAATGCTATTAGGTTTATCCTTTAGGGGGAACCCAAGCTGGCGACGTGCAAGTATAGGATTGTAGCTGATCCCACCACATGTACCAAGAAGGGGCACATTAGGGAATTCACCACAATAGTCGATGATCTGGACGGTATCGTACACGCGATCATACCAAGTGATATCATCATTGGTGAGAGACATGAGTCTCTGAGACCACCGTAGACATCCCTTGTTCTCCTTGAAAGCAACTGTCTGCGGCAAGTGCGAAATAAACCACTTGTACAGCAGGGGTAAACAGCAGACAATGACTCCTCCATTCTTCATATTCCTCAGGTGCAAGGAGACATATGTATCACCCAACAAAGTCGGAACTGGATTAAGAACCGAGAAGATCCTAATGGCGTTCATGTCCACGAACTTGTCGAAGTTGGGAAATAGCACCAATCCATAGATGAGTAACGCGAATAGAGCCTCAAAGGCATCCTCACTCATGGCCTTCCCATAAAAGGTAGCTTGGGCAATGAGGAACTCGGAAGGAAAACCCTGAATTCCGCCTTTGGTAGTCAGGTTAGCTCTAATCAGTTCTTCATCTATATGCAACAAGCTAGCAATATCTCGAGCAGATGGAATACTCTCTAAGCCACTGAACGGCACTTGATCCAGAATCGGAATCCCAATAAGGTGAGAGTATTCTTCCAAAGTCGGCAACAACTGGAAGTCCGGAAATAAGAAGCAGTGATGCAACGGATCGTAGAACTGAGCCAGAGTACTCATCAACCCTTCGTCAACCTGAGTGGTGAGCAGTGGTAGAAGCTTCCCATAGCGAGCTTTGAAACCCAAGGGATCTAGTACATACGATGTCAGATTCCTTAACTCTTTTACATCGGGCTGTCTAAAGCTGTACTTCTTTGTATGCCTCTTTGGTCTTTCCATGTCTGAAAATTTTGCAAATAAACCCTTTTTTAAGTTCCTCGAAAATCTTTTTTTTTGTGATGACATGAATGCGGATGAATGCGTGAATGCATGAATGCAACAAACACACTCAAGGATCAAGCAAAGCACACCAAACAAAGGTCGTGGGAAAGCTCTATGTATCCCTAATATCAATCATCCATTTTGGTGGATTTAGGTTTTCACCTTATCGACACCCAAGTTCCATTGATATTAACGGTACATGAACCGGTTCAGACATTCTTAATATCAACCAGCCGCTTTGGTGGATTTTAGGTTTTACACCTGATCCGGGATCCATTGATATTAACAATGTTTGAACGACTCAACCACGAATCACGGGTTTGTTGAGAGTCACGAGCATGGGGTCTCGGTTAAGAACCACCCAAAGGGAGTGTACTAGGGTTTAAACCTGCCAGACATGTTCTATCAGAGGTTCCCATAATCATCGTTCCATCTTTCGAATATTATCGGAGGAACGAATACTCGTATTCCAAGAATATTCTCAAGAGAAACTCTCATGAGTGTAGTATCGCGTGACAATCGTATCAGAACTGACATCTGAACGACCTCCGCACTACGGTCCTAAAAAATAGGCCAAGATGGGTTTGGTAAACTACGGTCCTTGGCTTCTGCGGCACATGATTGAAAGAATAATGCCTAACCACAAATAACTTGTGTGACATTATTAATCCAACATGACCTCCACCAAGTGAATGGACTCGCAAGTCAACTGGCTAAGGAATACTCCACACCAGTCAACAAGACTATGCCATTCTCCTATCCTAGAGTGCACTCGAGTTCGGGTATAGAACTCATCTCACAGATCACCAAAGCAAACAACAATTGTATATCAAGCAATTCAAACATTACAATCAATACAGTTATCCCAAATTGTACAAAAATATGTCAAATAACAGATAATAATATAGCACAACAAGGGTGAAAAGTAGGCAATACCACCAAGGATCGATTATCCCCAGCAGAGTCGCCACTTTTCTGTAGCGGTGTATTCGTCGCTATATGATTTATCGATTAAACCATAAGCAAAGCATACAATGATTTTCGAGTCGCCACCGCACTTTTATTTATCCAAAGGACTGGCTAAAAAGCGAACAAAAGCCTAAGAAGTTTTACACGTAGAAAACTAATAAAAAGATCAGAGAGTCTGGGTAAGGGGTAAATTACGCAATGGGAAGGTGTTAGGCACCCACTACGTCCTAGGTACTCCTAGGGAGCCCTTTTCACACTTGTTGTACTAAATTGTTATTTGTTATGACATAAGTATTGTGCAAACATGATTGGGATGATGAGAAAAGAATATACAATTTTATTATTGGGTTTGAACGGATGAACCCGCTGCCTACGTACCTTCCATCAAAGGTAAGGATCAAAACGCCGTAGTTCGGCTAAAAGATTTCAAAAGGTTGATGGATTCAATTTTAAACAATAGCACTGAGGCTTTTCATTATCGATGGGAGAAAACTCGACCAAAACCAACATCCACCATGCGAGGATAGCTTCGACGTACTGGAGGGGTTAACCCTGTTTTTAGTACGGAAGTCTTACTGTCGACTCACTAAGGATAGGCAAGATTTACATCAACCGCAATGATAATTGAAACCTATGGCTAATGCATGAAAAGATTAACAATGGACAAAGCCAAAACAAGTGAATGAGTGAAGTTAATTGATTGTGATTATGAAAGTGAAGTCAAAGTATGATTAAGATTGATTTGAAAGAAGTATTATGAAAATGGAGTTTGAAAAAGTCAAGGACTTGGGTCCAGGTTTTTAGTTTGGAAAACATGAAGAAGTTTGCACAATATCTATGTCAAGTTTGAAAATTGAAGTGTGAAAAGGTTTAGGACATAATGAGGATGAATGGATGGATATGGATTGTAAAACTTCTTAGAAGGTTCACTTCTTGAAATCATATGGGAGATGATTCAAGTGTGTCCTTTGGAATAAGCAATAGGTAATAATAATGTAAACAAACAGGTGATACCGGATGCCACTCAATGGTCTTACTCCAATCTCACAAACAAAAAGCAAAAAGCGGACACCGGATACCACTCAATGGATTTATACCGCGATCCTAAAACAAAACTGGATATCAGAGGCCACTCAATGGACTTATACTAATCTCCTAAACAAAGAAATAAAAGGTGGATACCGGATACCAATAGATGGATTTACACCAGTCTCCTAAAACAGAAATGGATATCAGAGGCCACTCAATGGTCTTACACTAATCTCCTAAACAAAATGAAACTTGGATACCGGATGCCAATCTGTCTGGGCTTACACCAATATCCAACATATGATCATAGGAAAGCAAATGCCAACTTGCAGGGACTTACAATTGCATCCTCTCATACAACAAACAACGCAACATGTGGTCATAGGAAAGCAAATGCCAACTTGCAGGGACTTACAATTGCATCCTCACATAAACAGAGAAAGCAAAACATGGATGTCAGATGCCAATCTGTCTGGACTCACTCTAACATACACAGTATGATCCTAGGAAAACAATGCCAACTTGCAGGGACTTACAGTTGTATCCTCACATACAAAAAAACAAAACAACATGTGATCATAGGAGAGCAAATGCCAACTTGCAGGGACTTACAGTTGCTTCCTCACATACAATCAAGTAAATGCATCAGGCAAAGATAAGATGAGTGGCCAAGGTGATGGTCTTATACTCACTTCCATATCATAGGAGCAATGGCCAATGGATGGTCTTACAATTGTCCTCAATGGGCAAACAACAATGATAGCATCACAAAAGCAAATGAGATGATCATGCATTAATGGCAATTGATGATGATAAATGCATAGCATACAGGCAAACAAGTGCATATGAAGCAATCAATCAATCAATGAATAGCAAACAGCACACTCTATAGCCAAATAATGGGGGGCTCACACAAGAGGGTTTGACTTTGAAAGTCCACTGTAATAGGTGAAGGTCGCTCTTAACCTTGCCATTGAGAGGCTAAGGTGAAGCAGATGAATAGGAGATGAGGGGTGTGCCTCATTGCTTCTATCTCAGGTCAGAGAGAGCATCAAATAGAAAGTGGGGGAGTTCAGAAAGATGGAACTCTTTCCCCTTTATTGACTCGATTAGATCTTGGGTTTTTATCTCAATGCTTCAACCATATAATGGGAGCAAAGAGAGGACACACTGAATAGTGGGGGATAGATTGCTTATCCCTACCTTCCACCAATTGCCTTACTTGAAGGACTTTTCCTGCTTGGGACAATTTTAAACAAACACAGGCATTGCCTCTTAAGGAGGACTTCAGACAGTTTGCCCGGTCAAATAACAGACCGGGACTCCAGACTACATGAAGAAGAAAGGTTTATACCTCAAAGCAAATGCTAAATAGCAAAGCAAGCAAGTTCAAAGAACTTAAGCAACTAAAGTACCTAAAAAAGGCAAACCAACTAGTAAACAGTTCAACAGATAAAATCAAAAGGAAATGAACCAATAGTCAACCACAGAGGGACCAATTGTGCAAGGCACAAAGACTCAAATTACATGAGTCTACCTACAAAACAAGGGTTAGCACATGATAAACAATTCAACTCAATCAAATTTGAATGATCTTTGAAGCACTGGTACTTAACCTGAAACAATAGCTCAATTGTAAGCTCAGAAGACCACTAGGACTAGCCTAGGGTCAAGGGTGAAAGAAAAGAGTCAAACAGCAAAGGAAAGTCAACCCAGTTCATGTTCAAACATTTAAGAAGCAATCTCAATTGGATTCACAATCAAATCATGCATCAATGTCATTTCATACACAAGTGAATGCAAAGCATGGCAAAGGAAAGCATATAGAAGTCAACAGCAAGACTTCATTCAAAAGTCAACCCAAACAATCTCAAAAATTATCAAATAAATCACACTCAATCCTAACATCTAGCATGGCAAGCATGTCAAATTTCATTGCATTTGGATGAGAGGAAGGCAGTCAATGAAAGTCATGAATTCAAATCAAATTCAAGTAAGCATAATGAAAGTCAACAAGCATGGGTCAACTTCAAAAAATCATATCAAATTGAAAACAGAAGAGAAATGAATGAGATTAACACCAATGCAAAGGTCAAGATGTCTAGTTATCACATATGAAATTTCATGGTCATACAATATGATGTGAGAATTTCACAAATGAAATGGCAATGTGTAGCACAAAAAGTCCACAAATGACTAAGCAGGGAAGAAAATTCACAATCAAATGGAAAACCAGCACAATTAATTCCAAGAAAATTCATACACAAACTAGACATGTGAGAGTAGGTTCATGCAAAATTTGGGGTCATTTGGATGCAAGGAAGCATGTGAACAAAAATCATACATTTGCATATCATTGGTGTGACACAAATTGTCACACCCTAGTTCAAAAATTCATATCTAGCAAACCACAAATGATAAATGCACAATCTTTAAACCAAAATGAAGATGAGTGAGTCTAGTTTCACCACAAAAAATTTCAAGCTCATTGGATACAACATGAGAATTTCACAAAAGGAATGGCACAATGTATCATTTATGCATACATGTCAAGAAAATAATTATCAATTAAAATCCAGCCAATGGAAAATTAATTAAAAATCACAATAAAATACTAGACATCTTTGTGATCATCATGCAAAAAAAATCAGAATTTTTGGAGTTGAAATGGATGAGAAATTAATTGTTGAAGTTGATGCACAAATTGGTGAAACATGAAGCACATAGCAAGGCAAGAGGGTCAAAGCAATGGTCAACCGTGGCATATTTGTAATATCCGCCTCACTAATCAAAGCTGCGCGTTTTGGCAAAGGGAAATAAAATGTTTTGATTGGCTCTCAGCCAATAGAACAGTAACGAGCCAATCAAACTCAAATTCTGGGTTTAAGAAAAACCCTAGGGTTTCTAACAGCATGGCCAAGGCATTGTTCTTCATGTAATCGATCAAAACTACCACCAAGTAAACAGCAACATGTCACATAACAAATCATGCAGCAATCAAGTAGCCACAAACCACATACAACAGCCACAAACCATATGGATTTCTGGGCAGCTTAAAATAGCAAAACAGCAAGGCATTCATCATCTTTAAGCAAAATCGAAATCCAACAAAAGCACCCAAACAATCATGGCATTAGTACAGTAGGTTCATGTAACACACAAACAAAAAATAAACCAGCACATTCAGGTGGATTTCTGGAAAAAAAAAAAAGAGTATGGCGATTTCAAAACAGCAGCATTCATCATCCACATGTTATCATCAGTCGAAATTCAAAAAAAACATGGCAAACATCAAGGTATTTAACAATGTTCATACAACATTACCCAAACAAAACTCAAACACGACTCATGGAAAATTCTGTGCAGCTTAAGGTTTAATAGCAGGGCATTTGTTCATTGTGTTATTATCAACATTAAAACAACATTCAAACACCAACAGACAAACAGCATGAAAAATTACTGGACAGTTTAAGGTTGCAAAACAGCAGCATACATTCATCATCCTCATGAACTTAAATTTTCGAAACGCCCAGAAATACAAAGCAAGCATGTCAATACACTCAGTAAACATTGTACATCACAAATCCATTAGCCATTTTCATCAAAACACACAAACAACCAAGATTCGAGCAAAAACACACATGAATATTAAACTTTAGATCAGCATATCTTAATGAATACTGGACCATTTTAACCATTTGAAGCTCATTGAAATCAGCACAACACAAGCTATCTAAAGCATATCATGGCATGGTAAAAGGAGTAGGTCGATTACTTACTTGTTTTAAAGAAAAATGAAGACAGTGGCTGTTTGAGTGATGTAGCCTGAAACAGATGAAGATGATGGTCCCAGATGATGTATTCCAGAAGGGATTGAGCTCAAACTTGCTTGATTCGCCTCTAACTCCAAGCTGCCATGGGAGAGGTGCTTTGAAAAACAGAACAAAAGCTGGCCGTGCAGATGAGATTTGATGGTGAAAACTGTTTCCAAAGATTGCTAGATGAAGAAACAATCAAGGTTTGCTCAAGGGTTTTTGGTGTTTTAGCAGAAAAAATTCCAATCGTCAAAAATGAAATGAGAGAAAATGAGAGAGTTTCTGGTGTGGCTGCTGTAACTTTTGTCTCTCATGACAGAAACATGATGGTAGATATGGTATTGAGCCCAGCCAACTTTTGTTCTCTTTGGAGTTTTACAGAAAATTGGAAAATTGCCACAAGCCAAGTGAATGTCCCTATGAATGAGTTCTGTTGGTTCTTTTGTTGTGCCAGGCTTGTGTCTACTATTGTCCTATGTGTGTGTATGACAGAAAAATGATGAATAAAGAAATCTGCCATGTGACAGTACAAATTAGTGTTGGAAGTATGGTAGCATTTGTCCTTTCCAAAATTTAAGCAAGCAAGGAATGGCTTCTTGTCTTGCTGTTGATTTCAGGCTGCAAGTGAGGCTCACCATGACAGAAAAATACTGCATAATGCTGCTAGTACAAGGCATGGTTGTGGAAGCATGGACAAGTATGGTGAATTTGTACCTTTCTTACAATTCAAGCAACCAAGCAATGGCCTTGTGTACTGCATATTTTGACTTTGCAAACACATTCTAAATGACATTTATGAGCTGTTCCAATTGGCCAAATGTTGAAAAAATGTTTAAATCAAAAAGTCAACTCTTGGTCAAACTTACATTTAAATGAGAAATGTCAAAATATGCCATTTTGATTGGTGAAGTTTTGGCTCATGAAATTTATATTTTTGGAAAGAGGGGATCAAATGTGACTTGTAGGAAAAAACCCCACCAAAATTGGTCAAACGGTTTGAGAGATATGGCCTTTTGAAGTTCAAGATTTTCTGAAATCGATTCGATCATAACTAGCCAACCACACATGGGAATTGAGAGTTCTTGGACTTTTTGGAAATGGGAGAACAAGATCTTCAACTTTCATGTTGGGCAAAAATTCATTTGAAGCTTGTATCATGATGTAAGTTTGAGGATCAAGACTTTCCATTTTTGGCAGTTAAAATTACAGGCCCAGTTTCCATTTTTTGGAAATTTTCTGTCTGACTTCAAATTCTTCCATGATGAGGTTGGACATGACATATGAGGCTTGTATAGACATGAATGAACTCCTTCAAATCAATTCCATCCATCAAATCACTGATTAAATGGCCAGTTGACCAAGTTTGACTTTCTGTTGACTTTTCTAGGGTTTTGCATGATTGAACCACTTCTGATGAATTCCAAACCCTAATTCCTTGAGACCTTGATTTCCAATGATGTCCCAAGTTGTGTGAACTCTTGATTATTGATCATGGTGCCCAAATTCTGCAAGAATGGCCACCATCCATTGCTTTGACTGACTGTTGACTGTCTTTGACCTAATTGCTGATAATTGCTTCAACTGCAAGCAACAAGGTTAGACTGACAATATTTTTGTACTTTTTGGATGATAAACATATGAAAAGCAATAATATACAAATGCAAAACATGCTTGGTGATCAAGAACCACACACACAAGGCAACCTACCCACTAGGAGGGAAGCAAAGGCATGCAATGATCCTTGAGGCTATGATATGAGATGATATGGGCCATGAGGGATCTTAGGGCCAAAATTGGGGTCTTACACAAACCCATTGAGTATCTCTGCCCGATTGTCGAGACTATTATTCGCCTTAGGATAACCTGATTAGAATTTACATGTGAGGGGAGGGTGATTCTTACAGATGCATGTTCAGATGGTGACTCAGATGGTGACTTTTGGTTCCGTTGATCAGAGTCCTATTTATAAGTCGGATTTATGGCCATTTATTGCTAAGACGCCGGAGTGCTGTCCGTGTTATTTATCAGTGGGGATCCGTTTATTTCAGGAATCCCCGGGCCGATTCAGAGATGGTTATGGGTATCTGCTCAGAGTTTTGTCTGGTGATGATGATGATGTACCTTTCAGTTCCGTTTATTTCGGAATCTCAAGTTGGATTTGTGGTTACATTTTCCTTCAGATGGTTGTGATCGGTTCAGAGATCAGGGCTGTGATTCAGAGCAACAGATGATCAGAGGACTTGGAGGATGGCAATGCATTGCATTCATACATCTGCATCATTCTCATTTTGCATTCATCTGCATCGAACTTATGTCTAGCCATATGGGGAGTATTATTGATTGAGAATCTGGTTGAGAGACATCTTGAATTTCAGAATGTGGATGTCAAAATATTATCTGTCTCGATGAAGCCAGAATCAAAGGACAGAGTCTTCCTCATATGGATAGATGGTGCATGCGTGAGTCATACTAACCCATTTGCTGTTTTGTAGGTGTCAACCGGTGCGCATAGCTTGTTTGCTCAGATATCCTGCTAGGGGCAACAAATCCAAACTGATGGATTCTCCCAACGCCGACATCCTCGAACTGAAAGAGATGGTGAGGGATTTGTTCAGTGTTGTGCAAGGGCTTGCCTTGGGGCAGAAAGCCATGGCCGAGAGATTGGAAAGGATTGAGGGCTGGATGATCAAGGAGAAAGTTCAGGGAAAGGCTCCGTCATCCGAAGTAACAAATCCCTCTGGCTCTGCAGCAAAGAAGCCCTCTGGCAATGGTCATCTTGAGAAGGAAGTTGAATCAGGTGGTGGGCAGGCCAAAAGAGAACGCGGTAAGGATCGTTATCACCCATATGCTGATACGGTAACAATCCCTACTAGTAATCAATCTGCACAACAGCGGCAACCACCACCTCAACAGAGGACACAAAGAGCAGTGGGCCAAGTGAGAAGGAGGACGACAGATCGTCATTTCAATAAGCCGCCCGTGACTTACGCCTCTCTGTTTAAAAAGTTGAAGGATCTTGGGTTGGTGCAGCCAAGGATATTGGTTCCAGGGAAACCGGATCAGAGGGTTGCCAGTTATGATGAGAATGTCAGGTGTGAGTTCCATGCTGGGGCACTCGGACATCATGTTGAGGATTGCAAAGCTTTTAAGCATGTGGTCCAGGACTTGGTGGATTCTAAGGCAATCAATTTTGCACCGACGACAGATGATAGTGCTAACCCCGTGACAAGGCATGGTCCTGTAAAAGTGGAGATGATGTCGAAGGACAAGAAAGGGATAGAGGTGACTGAGAAGGATCAGTTAAGAATGCCCATGTCTGTGGTCCCAAAACGCCCGACGAAAAATGGAGCTTTCCCTCGTGTTGATGATTGTTGTGCGGCCATCACTACAAAGGGGTGTGTAGTAATTGGGGAATCGGTCCAGAGAAAGATGAAAGTAGAAATGGACGATGTAAGGTGTAAAGCACCCAGTCTGGCAGTTGAAACCATCAAGGTGAAAAATGCCGTTGGTGTTGAGAAAGAGAAAAAGCCGTCCATTTCTTCTTACAAACAGGCGGTGGAAGTGGTGAGAAATGGAGGGATCCCAGACTGGGGACAGATCATAGGCATTGTGGTAAAGGCGGATATGTTTGGGATTGGTTATCAGCCAGATCAAGATTCGTCTGAGCAAAACAGAGGACGTCGTCCGCTGTTTACCTTCATCAGTGCGGGAATGCTAGACTCAAGTCACACTGGTGCGGTGGGTAAGGAAATTGACAGTGACTGTGGAATTGATCAATGGATAAGATCGTGCGTACCAGGGAACTGGAAGGTCTAAAAAGGATCAGCACCGTCACTCATTCGGAAGAGTAATAATTTCTTTTTTTCAGTTTTATTTGCATGAAAGCCATACGTTTTGCCCGAAACGTGTTGGTCCATTGTAAGGGCCACCTCATGTTTCATTCTGCAACATTTTGCATCATAAATAAATGGATGTTTTTCAATTAAAAGCGGTGTTCCCTGTTTTTCGTTTATTTTTGCAGTTTAAAAACAAATAAAAATGGCAATGTTTGTTTTCATTTTTTCCTCTTTTTTTGATTTGTCTCGTTCCGACTGTAAAAGTAATTCTCCGGATCTCGTTGATAACAATTTGGTTACACCTCATATGACTCCGACAATCCGATCTATCATGTTGAAGAAGAAGACGAAGAAGATTGTGATATGCTGGAATTAGCCAGGTGGTTGAAACAAGAGGAAAAGGTGATTCAGCCGCATGAAGAGCGAGTTGAGATCGTTAGCCGGTATACTGCCGAGGTCAAAAGGGAAGTGAAATTGGGGCCATTTCAGAGGCGAGTCGAGAGCAGAATGGTAGCCTTGTTGAAAGAGCATGTGGATACCTTCGCCTGGTCGTGTCAGGAAATGCCAGGGTCGGATATCAATGTCGTTATAGGCGAGTTACCATGGAGAGAAGACTGTCCTCGAAAGAAGCAGAACGCCGATGCCACGTATCAGAGTGACTTTGTTTCATGATATGATTCATCGTGGAATCAAATGCTATGTTGATGACATGATAGCAAAGTCCCAAACAGAGGAGGGGCATCTGGAAGACCGGGGCAAGTTGGTCGATCGGTTAAGACAATTCAAACTGAGGTTGAATTCAGATAAGTGCACTATCAGAGTGCGGTCCGGTAAGATGTTGGGGGTTCATTGTGAGAGGAATCGAGGTTGATCCTGCTTAAAAAAAAAAAAAAAAAAAAAAAAAACAAAACAAACAAACAATAAGAGAAGTGCCTGAACCGAGAACAGAAAAAGAGGTTCGTGGTCTATTAGGTAGATTGAACTACATGTCATGGTTCACATCTCCTCTAACAGCCACGTGTGAACCTATACTCAAGCTGTTGAGAAAAAAGAGATCAAACGGTCATGTGAAATAATGATTGCCAAGGGGCATTGAAAAATAAAAGGATAAGTTGCAGGAACCTCTGATTCCGATGCCTCCTGTGGAAGGAGCAATTGTTAATCTGGTATTTGACAGCCCTCGAGGGGTCTATGAGGTGTAATGGGGCAGCATGACGAGTCTTGTCGAAAAGAGCATGCAATTTACCTTAGCAAAAAGTTTGCCGACTGTGAAACAATACATTCACTGTTCGAGAGAACTTGTTGTACTTTGGCATAGGCTGCTCGCCGACTGAGACAGTATATGCTGGTTCATGCCACTTTGTGGATGTCCAAGATGGATCTGATCAAGTACATATTTGAGAAGCCAGCATTGACCGAACGGGTTGCGAGAAGAGCAAAAGAATGTTGACTGATTTGTGATATTCTCAGAAAGAAATCAAGGGGTGTATTGTCTGATTACGTCACTCCGCAACCCATTGAGGATTATCAACCGATGAAGTTTGAGTTCCCTGATGAGGACATCTCGAGGTACTCTAATCGAAAGATTGAGAGTAACCGATCCCGGAGGAGGGGCCTGACCCTGAATCCGAACGGGTTCTGATGTCTGATGGGGTTAATGTGAAGGAATTAATGTTGCTTTGGTAATGTCAAAAGGATCCCATATTCCTTTTGTTGCCCGGAAAGCATTTGAGTGCACCAACAAGGGTGGCTGAGTACGAAGCTGGTATCCTGGGTATCGAACCTCGGTGAGTGCATCTACTGGGGCAAAGCCTTTCTAGATGTGTATGGAATGGAAGTCGTGCTACCGGTTGAGGTTCAGATTCCCTCTTTGAGAGTCCTGATGGACGTGAAATTGCAAGAGGTTGAATGGGTAAGGACCCGGTACGAAGAGTTGAGCCTAATAGAAGAGAAGAGGCTGGCAGCCATCTGTCATGGGCAGTTATGCCAGCAAAGGATGAAGTGTGTTCTTGACAGAAAGGTACGACCTCGGGTATATCACGTGGGTGATATGGTGCTGAAAAGGATCCTTCCTCCTCAAAACGATCGTAGGGGCAAGTGGACACCCAATCACGATTACCCAGCTTGGTCAAGAAGGTTTTCTCTGACAGAGCCTTGTTGCTAACGACCATGAGTGGCGAGGATTTTCCATCCCCTACAGATGTGGACGCAGTTAAAAAATACTTCGTGTAAATAGACCCGCTGGACGAAAAGAATAAAATAGTCCAGGCAAAAATGGGCATCCCGGCGAACCAAAAAACAGAAAGAAAGGTTCGGGCAAAAATTAGGGATAAAAATGAAAAGTTGTACACCGGGCAAGTCGAAAACCTGAAAAGGCGACTTGGGCAAAAAAGGGTATCCCGGTGGACTGAAAACCCGAAAGGGCGGTTCAGGCAAAAGAGGGATTAAAATGAACAACTGCGTCTGGCATGATCGTTTGCGCTTTGGTTAAAGCATCATGGATAATACCCGGTAGGGATCAATCAGAAGCGTCTTTTTCAGAAGGCAGAAAGCACGGAGAGTCTGAGGACATATGGGGTGTAACCGAGTTGGAACTCGATGAGATCACGGGTTTCACATTGCCATTAGGATAGATTTTTCCTTTTGTGCGCAATTACCTCTTTTCAGGAATTGCTTCCTTTGTATTGCTCAATTTGAGCCACACCTTTTCAATCAATAAAATGCATACTCAGTCAAATAATTTTGTTTTTGTTTTTCATTACCGCTTTGATTGCAAAAACATCCAGATTATTTTTGATAAAGAATCTTTGCATTTTAAGACATGGAGATCCCTTCCAATGCATGTTTATAAGATTGAAAGCTTGAAATCTTATTTGGAAGGTTGAGTGACCCAAGTGTTGAAATCTTGGCACGCCTGGGGCACGGTTTTATCTAACGATCTCTTTTGCAGGTACTGTTAGATATTTTCACTCACTTGCAGGTTGTGATGTGGAAGCTTTTGACAAAACAAATCCCCGCGGAGTCCAGTCAGGGACGAATGAATGGAAGAACGATGAAAAGGCGACGAGACGTACGACGAGGCGTACGACGGCCCTTGAAATTAATCAAGAAGACTCTTCAAAGTCGGAAGATTGAAAAGTCTGTATAAGTCCCAGGAGTTCGCTTTCCGTCGAGTACGGAGCCGTTGGGGTTACAAGATGATGGAGCAGAAAAGGTCCAAACGAGTCAGGATGTATCTCCCCAAGCGGAGTCGTGAGGACTAATTCCCTGGCAGATTCGAGGTCTGTGGTTCCCTTAGCAGGGTCAGGATGGTTATCCCCAGCAGGTTTGAGATCGATGCTTCCCCAGCAGCTAGGCCTGAAGGTTGCTGTTTCCCAGCGGAGGTATCTGTGGGTGGTGTCTTCCCAAGCAGAGTTGGGATTCTTATCCCCAGCTAGTCAGGATTGGTGTATCCCTACAGAGTGAATTGGTGGTGCTACGCCAGCAATTCCAAGCGGATCGGGTGCAAAGGAGGTTATCCCCAGCAAGGGTTGCCTTTTCCCCAGCAGCAGTACTATTCCCCAGCAGGATGGAGATCAGAGTATTGGCGAGTTCCTCAGCAGAGTGTCTCGAGCTCCCCAGAAGAGTCCCTTGAGGGGGATACTTTTTATGCATTCATCATGTAGAATAAGCATAGCATACTGCATATAATAAATCGCGTAGCATTTCCATACTTGTGGAGCATTACGCTGAAAAAAGGTCATGCATCATCATTGCAAGCATCAGCTAGTCTCAAGCCGAGGTTGGCGTTTGAGATTTGGTTTCGCCAGTGGGTGAAGGTGCTACTCAAGCCGTGGTTACCATCCAAGAATGGGTTTTTCCGGATGGTGAAGATGTTACTCTGAGGAGTTTGGTATCGTGACAACAATATTCCCCGGTAGTGCGATACTGGAGGAAGCTTTTCCGTCGAACACAGATGGAAGTGAAGATCGCGATCAGCGTGACTCAAGCCGTGGTTGCCATCCAAGAATGGGTTTTGCCGGTCAGTGAAGATGATACTCCGAGGAGTTCGGCATTGTGACGTTGGGTCAATGGTATTCCCCCCAGTAGCGCAATATTGGAGGAAGATTTCTGTCGTGCGAGACGGAAGTTTGAAGATGTTACTCTGAGGAGTTCAGTATTCTTGCGATACCAGTAAGTGTCGTGTCGATCTCTGTCTGGTCGAGTTTTCATTGTTTGATGCCTGTAAACATCATTGTTCGATGTCCTGTAAACATCATTGTTTGATGCCTGTAAACATCATTGTTTGGTGTCCAGTAAACATCATTGTTCGATGTCCTGTAAACATCATTGTATGATGCCTGTAAACATCATTGTTTGATGCCTGTAAACATCATTGTTTGATGTCCTGTAAACATCATTGTTTGATGCCTGTAAACATCATTGTTCGATGCCTGTAAACATTATTGTTTGATGCCTGTAAACATCATTGTTTGATGCCTGTAAACATCTTTGTTTGATGTCCTGTAAACATCTTTGTTCGATGTCCTGTAAACGTCTTTGTTCGATATCCTGTAAACATCTTTGTTCGATGTCCTGTAAACATCATTGTTCGATGTCCTGTAAACATCATTGTTCGATGTCCAGTAAACATCTTTGTTCGATGTCCTGTAAACGTCTTTGTTCGATGTCCTGTAAACATCATTGTTCGATGTCCTGTAAACATCATTGTTCGATGTCCTGTAAACATCATTGTTCGATGTCCTGTCAACATCATTGTTCGATGTCCTATCAACGTCATTGATTCGATGTCCAGTAAACATCGAGTTTCCTCCCAGTCATCAGTAAGTGTCTGGTTGAAGGTGTACCCTCTGATATGTCGCCCTCAGAGTGGTGTTTGGTGTTATTTCCAGCGTTGCCAGCGGAATTATCACAAGAAATGGAGAAAGGGAAATGTTGCGACATTTTTTGGAGATCGGGGTTCACAATGGCGATGACAAGTTATCGTCAGGCGACTGGGGTTCAAATGGAGAATGGGGTTCATTATTTGGCAAACAAGATGTCGGGGTTCAAATGCAGTGATCTGGGATCATTTGCGCAAAGAGAAAAATTTCGGGGTCCAAGAAAATGAAAAGAGAGAAAAAGATTAGAAAATTTCGGGGTTCAAGAAAAGCAAGGAAAGCAAATAATAATAATCCCCAGCGGATGTGTGGTATTCAGGCCATGTTTATCCCTGCGTTACCATTTATTTTGGTATCCAGGTCGACATGTTGTTTCGGTGATCAGGCCGACTTTCTCCGTTCCAGACGGGTGTTTCTTTCAAGATTGTTTCTTTGCCGATTCTGACAGGCATTGTTAATTATTTTCCCATCAGAAGTGCAAATTGTTCGTCTGTTCTTGGTATTCAATCACTCTTCATCCTGATCATCTGAAAGCCGAGGCTATTCATATCGACAGGTTCACAGTGGATTGAATAGGGGCAGCTGTAACACCTCAAAATTTGCCCTCCTCTCTTGGGACTAGCTTAACATATTGCATTTCATTGGTAGGTCATTAGGCATTGCATAATTGCATATCATGTGGCTACATTGAGCAAGTCATCCTCCTAGGTCTTGGTCAGAAGATAAGAGGTTGAAATTCAAGCCAGGGTTTCATGGACTGATCACTAACTATCTGAGGGTGGTGGTACAAATTAGGGTTTCATGTTCTTCAAGGAGGTTGGTCTTGATCTTGGTTGAAATAGTACATCATCATCACCATGGTCTTGTTATCATCCAAGGGATTCTTCATGATTGATCAGATACCTTGAGATTAGGGTTTTGACCTCTGGTCAACCCTAATCAGTTGTATTGGGGCCAATTAGGGTTTGGCAAGAAGATGGGGTCTATAATGGATATGGGGATCATCATATGATTGTATTGAGCTTATGGAGGCTAGGGTTTCATCATTGAGCCATTTCATCAGGAGATTGGGGCTCAACTTGATCAGTGCATGGCCAAATTAATTTATCAATTAAAAAAGTCAACTGTGGTCAACTGTGCTTGATTTATGGATTTGGAGGTGGGAGAGGGTTGGATACACCTCATTCATGTCTAAACAAGTTTCATTTGACATTTCAAACATCAAGAATGAAGAAAATAAAGTCAGACAAAAAGTTGCCAAAAATAGAAAGTGACTTGTAATGAAAGTTTCCAAAAATGGAAAGTTTTTCACCACAAAATTACATGTCCAAAAAAGCTTCAAATGAAATTTGTTCAACATGAAAGTTGTAGATCTTGCTCTCACCTTTCCAAAAAGTCCAAGAACTTGAATTTCTCATGAATGGTTGACAAGTTATGGTCCAATCATTTTCCAAAAATGCCCAAAATCAAAGTGGCATAACTTTCACATGGAATGTCCAATTTGGGTGATCTTTCTTTGAGCAAACCCCATTTCACATGTACTTTCATGTTGCATGGTCAAAATTCATCAAAAATACTCATGGCAAAAGGTCATTTTTCAAGTGGATTACTTTGTATTTTTGGTGTGAACATGTGATTTTGAGAAATACTTGGATTTTTCACACAAGACCAATTCCAACACTCTCCAAATGGCCAATGTGACTTGTTCCAACTGTTATTTTACTGTTGCATTGAATATTTGGAAAGGTCGTTTTTGGACTTTCACTAAAAATGCAATTATGTTAATCAAGCCATTTTGCTAATTTGGATTAAGAGATGGATTTAGGAGATGGTATAAGTTGCTAATTGTAATAGAAATTGTTAACCACATTTCATTCTCGAAGAATCATAACAGAATTTCCCTCCAATTCTCTCAAATTCTCTCAAACTTCATCACACATTTTTGATCATTTCTCATCCAAATCTTCATCAATTTGCATCATTCTTCTTGGATCTGCATTCTACAAGTGGAGTTGAGGAACTGTTTCACAAGATCCATGCCATAACCTTGCCAAATCACGACTGTCCAAAGCTTGCACAACAATGGCATTTTGCTAGTTCTTGCATCTGGAGTTGTTTTGGATCGAGCTAAGCATTGCATTCACCTTCCTCGCCATTGTACTGCATCTGTTTTTAGCTTTTACACGTGGAAACATCAAAATCAACATCTGCCATCATCATAAGGTGATTTTTCGAATTCCTCTATTGTGTGAATTGAGATATGGCTTTTGTAGATCTCTCCATGTAGAGTAACATAATGCTTGTGGTTTGTGATTTGGTTGAGTGTAGTGTGAGAAATCGTGTTTTGAAGTTTTGATGTGCAAACTTAAATCGTTCGATCCCGTTGCTATGTTTAGAGTTAGGTTAAATTAGTTACATATTCGTGATGTGCTAGTTGAGACGGTTCTTTTGATATAGAGTTTGTAGATTTTGGTTGAGATTTGATGTTCTTCATTTTCTGGAAAAATCTGGAGTGTTCTTGCTCAAGAACACTATGAAACACGCGTTTGATCTTCCAATTCCATTGCCTTGTTTGAATTTCTGTTTACCGCTTCCCAGAACCAATCAAAACGCGCCACTGCTTTAAATTGAGGCGACGTCGTTTTGCCTGTGCGCTTAAATATTACAAAAATGCCACTGGATCATATTATTTCCATTATTTCTTTTTCTTTTTCTTCATTTCATTTTGATGCTTGATCTTGAAAAATTCACAAATCACTCATTTCTTGTCCAAATTTTGTGAGGTTTTTTTCACCATGCTCCTTGTAATGTGTAGGATTTAATCATGATTTTCGTGATTTTTGTGCACATGTAAAAAATTAAATTGCTTAAAGATTGATTGAATGTGTCACATTTGTACATGTCTTGCCATATCATTCATAAAATGATGATGCTTTCGAAGAAATGGATGAAATTTTTTGTGCATATTCTGGACACTTTGATGGTGATTTTGATGTGTAGTTTGTAATTTTTGGATACCTGGTTGATGAGATATGAATTTTTGAATAGAGGTGTGACAATTTGTGTCACACCAAGCTTGATCAATTTCATGATTTTATTTGATGTGCTTAGGGACATTGAATTGAGCCAATTTTTTGCATGGTTGAACATATGTATGTTGAGATGACATGTGAATTTTTCTGGATTTATTGATGGTATTTCCTAATTGATTGAGATTTTTCCCTCTGTTTGGTCATTTTTGTTGATTCCATGTGACACATGTTACCATTTGATTTGTGAAATTCTGGTTACTGATTGTATGACTGTGAAATTTGGTATGAGCATTGTAGACACATTACAGGTCATTGTGGTTTTGATCCCATTCATTTATCATGTATTGTCACTGATTTATGATTTTTGGAAGTTGATGTTTGTTTGGATACCATGTGTTGGCTTGCTTGAACTTGTCTGAACTTTATAAATTTAATTTCCATACTTCCATTGATCCAAATGAGCTGAAAATTGATATGCTACTCATTGAATGTGTTCTGTTTAGACTTGAATTTTTGTGGAATTAATTGAATTGTTTTGGTATGCTTTTGATTGAGATCTTTCTGTTTGGTCTTTTGAGATTGCAAATTGCATGTTTGATGCTATTTTGTGCATAAAATGATAATGGTGATTGATATGAGCATGGGACCAATTGGTTTTGCTTTTAAATTGTTTGAATGTGATTTTGGATAATTTTCACTTGCTGTTTTAGATTTTTCATCTCTTTTGGACCCTAGGCTTGGCCTAGTGGTCTTGTTTCTCACCTTTGGAATTGGATTTTCAGGTTGAAATGCAAAAGGCTTAAGGAGAAAATTGCAGGCTGATTAAATTGAGTTTTGTGAATTGTTTATGACTAACATTGGCTTTGTGTTGTAGGGTTTGATGCTTGAGTTTGAGCTCATGGCTTGCACTTGTGTGCATTAACTTGTGTTTGACTGTACAGATTAACATTTGCTGTTTACTGTTGGTTTGACTGAATACTGATGATACTTGATTGATTTCAGGTACATTAAGTCGCTTTAGTTCTTTAAGAACTTGCTGTGCTGCTGCTTGGTTTTATAAACCAGTTGAGGTAGACTCTCTTGTCTCCATGTAGTCTGGAAGTCCTGGCTTGTTATTTAGCCAGGCAACTGTCTGAAGTCCTCCTTAAGAGGCGATGTTTGTGATTGTTTACTTTTGTGCCAAGCAGGTAAAGACCTCTATGAGGCAATTGGCGGATCATAGGGATATGCAATCTATCCCCCGCTATTCTGTTGAGTCGTCCCTCTGCTCACACCACTGTGTTGATGCATTGGGACATTAACCCAAGATCTTGTGCTGTTGCACAGTCGAGTCAGAGTCTTGAGCGTAGAAGGATCCCTCCATTCTGGACCCACGCTCCTTTGTCTGAAGCTCTCCCTGATCAGGGATAAGAGCTGTGAAGTCTAATCTTCACTCACCTTTCATCAGCTTCACCTTAGCCTCTCAATGGCAAGGTTAAGAGCTAACATTACCCTGTACAGATGACTTGCCTCGGCAGTCCACCCTTGTTTGAGCCTCACTTGACTGGATATAGTGTGTGCTTTGTGAATATTTGCTTGAAATGTTTGTTTTGTTTTGTTGATGCTTGCATGCTTGTTTTTCCTGGTTAGGATTAGCTTGCTGTTGTTCAAGTAGATAGAAACCATAACATAGGGCAATGATGCATGATAACACTAGGCTCGAGTACAGCTCCCTAGTAGTGTGTCTCCCTTGGTTTCTGGCTAGAATTTCTTTCCCGTTCAGGGGAACTACGTCGCCCTGATCCTCATACCAGATGAGGTACGTAGGCAGGAGACCGTGCGAGGTCTCTCCGGGCACCCTTTTCCTTTTTTGTGTGTGTTTGCTTGTTAACCCTCTTGTGTGTCAGGATATGGATGTAAGCCCAGCGATTGGCTGTCCGTATCCTGATTGTGTTTGTTTGGTTCGGAAGCCGATGTAAGTCCAGCAATTGGCATTCGGGTTCCATGTTTGCCCGTGTTTGTGTGTGTCTTGTTTGGCGTGCGTGAGCCGAACTACGGCAGCTCTGATTCTCGTTCCAGACGAGATACGTAGGCATAGGATGCGATATCCTAGCGAGCCCTCTCCTCTTTTACCCCACCTGTGTGGTCTTCAGTGTGTGTGTGTGATGTTTGTTTAGCAACCTTTTCTTTCTTTTAGAGCGTGGATCCCGTTGAGTACGACGGACGTGAGGGGTGCTAATACCTTCCCCTTGCGTAACCGACTCCCGTACCCTTTCTCTTTGGTCGCGAGACCTTGCTTTTCCCAGGTTTACTCTGAGCGTTTCCTTTCCCTTTTTGAGATAAATAACGCACGGTGGCGGCTCTGTGTTGTTTTTGTTTTAGCCCGCCGGTTGTTTTTCGCGGATGCGACACTTTAAGCTTGTCTACTTCTGACATGGGGACAACATAAGGTCTTGGAGGCTTCAGGCTCATGGAAGGTTCCCAAGGGTATGGAAGTTTGACAACTTTGACTCTTGTCTTAACCCAATAAGTATAAGGTTAAAAAGCAATGCCTTTCTTCTTTTCAAGTTCCTTTTCCCTATGAGGTGGACTTTTCCCCATGCACAGCATATCCATTTCAACAATTTAGAATCATCAACCCCTTCAACTAACATAAATTCTTCCAACAACCTGTCTTCAGGTTTTTCCTTCAATGAGTAGCCAAGTTGATGTAATGAAAGAACGAGATTGTAGTTAATCCCTTCCTTAGTGTCAATGGGAGGTACATTATGAAAGTCACCACAACTAAATATGGGATATATCCCATCATAGTCACGATTGTACCATAGTATGTCCTCTACATTTAGAGACATCAGCCTTTGATACTATCTTAGAGCTCACACATTGTCAGCAAAAGGTCATTTCCTTGGTAGGTGGGTCAGGAGCCACTTATAAAGAAAAGGAATACAACAATTGATCATTCCTCCATTCTTTTTTCTCCAATGGGAAGAGTAATAGACATCGGCCAGAAGTATGGGAACATGATTTCTGGATAGAAAGATGTCGACAACAGCCTTATCAACAAAGCCTTCAACATTCAGAAACAATACCAACCCATAGATGAGAAAAGAAAATATGGAATAGAAAACATCCTAACTCCCACTATCAGCATATGTCGTAGCCTTTTCAATCATAAACTTTGAAGGAAATCCTCCGGTGTTTCCTTTGGTACGGTTGTTAGATTCAACCACTTCCTTTTTGAGATGGAGAGCTTGAGTAATCAATGCAAACTAAGGAAAACCATCCAAGCTTATGTATGGAACTTGATCTTTAATTGGAATATTTAAGATATGAGTAAACTCTTCCAAAGTGGGAGCCAATAGGAAATCTTGGAACGTGAAACATTGCAAAGCAGAGTCATAGAACTGTGCAAATGTGAGCATCAAGCCAGTGTCCTCCTTGGTAAGCAGAATACTCAGTAAGTTTTTATAATCCTTCTTGAAAGAATCTCTTTAATCATCAATCAAGTGAGCTCCAAACTTCCTTAACTCACCTAGCTTGGGTTCCCTGAGTTTATACTGGGAAGTGTTGAAGGTGAGAAAAACAAGAAAGAGGGGGTTTGAATTGTTTGGAAAATAAGCGCTTTTTCAAAATGAAAATCACACAAGGATTTTATACTGGTTCGCTTATAACACAAAGCTACTCCAGTCCACCCGGCCAAGGTGATTTCGCCTTCAACAAGGACTTAATCCACTAATCTTGAAAGATTGATTACAAACAACGTCTAAGAGAAAGATCTCTTAGTCCTCTCAAGTATACAGACTACACAGAGTCACTTGAGGAAATAAACAAACAATAGATAAAAGATTTATGTAATCTAAAGTGCTTCTAAGAAAGCAAATATTACAATAGTAAGAACAAAGTGATTCACGTTATAAGCAAAAGCTTCGTGAAGATTTAGAGAGCAAGAGTGTTTTCTTGAGCGTTGATGTTTCAGTATAATTTTTTGCTTGTATGTGTTGTATACTGAATGTTGATTTGCAGTCCTTTATATAGATCAGTGAGGTAGTAGTTGAAATTGATGAGTAATAAAATGAATTTACGCCACAACATAAATAGCTTCTGCCAGGATAACTTTCTCTCCTTGAAATGACTACTTACCACATATAGTACCTTCTTTATTGAAATTGGAGATTAACGTCTCTTTCTGTATTAGGAAATCCATTTGCAAAACTTTACTTGATTTTAACGTTACTCTTTCATAATTAGCAATTCCATAATCAGAGTCTTCGTGTATCTGAGAATCTTGGAGTCTTGCTTCTGATGTTGATCTCTTTTGGATTCTGATGGATTCTTCAGATAGCGCTGATAAGTTCTGGAGTTTAGAGATAGCGTTGATCAGAGTCAGAACTTCTAGAGCTTACTTCTTGTTCAGATGCTTCTGATACTTTGCTGTTTTGCTCAGAGTTAGACTTTCTTGAACGTGTTTCTACTTCAGATGCTTCTTATCTTCTGATAATTTGTATCTGATCTGGTTCTGTATCTGATGACATCATCAGATTTCTTCCTTCTTTCTTTAGAACCCTGCACACTTAGAAACTTTTCGTTAGGGTGCCATTTTTGGTTTCATCCTTTGTTATCATCAAAATCATGGAATCTGTTGTAAAACAATTTTTGTTCTTACAATCTCCCCCTTTTTGATGATGACAAAACAAACTTAATTAGCAGATGAAACATGAATAATATTAGATCAGATAGACAGAAGCTCCCCCTGAGATAGTGCTAGGGAGTTCAGAAGTTCTTACCAGAGCTTCTAAGTAAAGAGGTTTCTTGATACCTTCTGCAATTTCTTAAGTCCAGGTTAGATAAATTTATTTTTAAGAAAAATATGTTGCAGAATGCTTAAGGTATTTAGACAATATTTTCATCAGAGCTATTAATGACTTCTCCCCCTTTTTGTCAGAATCAAAAAGACCTAGCAAAAATAAGGAATTTAAGAGAAAAACATTGTATTCAGATAAAAGCACAAAGGCAACAAGAACAGGAAAACATCAGAATCAGAGAAAGCAAACAAAACAACAGGCAAGCAAAAAATATCCTAAGTGCCTAGGGGTTCGGAGGCGGAGGCATTCTCTGAAGCAACATAGCCAGCATGTTCTGAATGTTGTCGTTGACAGTGTCTTGCTTATCCATTCTGGCACGGAGTTCATTCTGATCTTGCTTAAGTTCTTTCAGCGTCTGGAGAACCATAGGGATAACAGAAGAAGAAGACTCCCCCTGAGTCAGAGCCTGCTGTGCTTCAGCAGCAGCCAGCGCTTCAGCTTCAGCAGCAGCTTGTGCTTCAGCTTCCTTTATCCTTAGAATTTCAGCTTCTCTTGCTCTTTCTTCCTCCAGCCTTCTAGCCTCTTCTTCAGCTTCTCTTGCTAATCTCTCTTCTTCCAGCCTTCTGGCTTCAGCTTCTCTTGCAAGTCTTTCTTGAAGTCTTGCCTCAGCATCTCTGATGTAGCCATTTCTGACTTGTTCAGAGATGTTCTTCAGTCTAAAAGCCTCAGAGGTCATCCAGCCAATGACTCTGTTCCAGTGTGTCCTTACAGAGTCAGAATCATCACTGACTTCAGAGTTAGTGGTCAGAGACTTGACCTTTTGTACTGAAGCCCCTGCGACCAGCATTATGGCTTCCTCAAGGGTAGGTACAGAAAGGTTTGGTTCAGAGGTTTGAGGTGAAGAAATTGGAGGGCTGAGATTTAATGTGAGAGGTTCAGATTCTGCTTCAGGTTGAGGTTCAGATCTTTGGGGTGAAGCGTAAAGAGGGTTTAAGTCTAAAGGTTCAGTTTCAGCTTCAGGTTCAGGAGGGGTGATATCAGAGGTGTGGAGGTCAGAGGGTTGAGTTTCAGAGGGTTGGTCTTCAGAAGTAATGTTGGTTGTTTGTTCTGGTGGAGGTGAAGTTGCTTCAGATTGTGTTTGTGTTGGTTGTTGTGAAGCAAGGTTTTGAGCCTGAATTTGGGCTAAGGTTGGGGAGTCAGGGTCAGAGTATTCTTGGTCAGAGGAGATTTGAAGGTATGGGGGTGATTCTGGGGCTGAAGATGATGAAGAGGAAGTGGTAGTGTGAGAAAGATTAACATTTGGTGGAGGTTGTGAAGTTCTGGTGGTTGAAGGTGGGATTTCAGAGGTTGTATAAATGGGTGGTGTTGGGAGAGGATTAGAGGAAGGAGTAGAGGAAACCATCAGAGGTGCAGAGGAAATAGGAGGAACAGACGTACCAGTAGAAATTTGCAGAGGAGCTGGAGATCTGCTTCTAGAAGATTCTCCAAGTCTTGCCTTCTTTTCCTGTGATGTTATCTTCTTCTCAGAGAGACCTCTCTTGTACCTGACGAAGTCTTCTTCTGAATCTAGACAATCGTCGAGGCTGAAGTCAGAGATGTCAACACCTTCATCCAGCAGACGATTAAGATAGATAGCAACCGCATCTCTGGGTTCATTCTTGTAGAACCTAGCAAGACCATGAGGCAGCTTCCTCTGATCTTTCAAGGAATCCCAGGATGTGTCCAGCGTGGGTCTGACTTGAATCTTCTTTATTATTCCCATACTCTTGAGATTTCTGGCGTTCAGAGGCTTCCCAGTATCTATTGCCAGATCTAGCATCAGCTTGGCCTTCTCCAGATGATCTACCAGCCCATTCTCGATGAAAACATCAGATAACAATCTTCCCAAAGGGATGTAGGATCTGGGCTTCATGTTGTTTCTGGTCTCCCTGACAGAGTCTCTTAGGTATCTGAAGAGTAGTGCAGGAAGGCAGATCTTCACACCCTTGTGAATGCAATACAGAATGCACTTTTGATCTGCATTGATGTAATCAAAGGAGTTAGATGCTGGGCGGTGGTGAATAGTTCCCAGAATGATCTTGAGCCACACTCTGAGGTTCTGATGCAGCTCTTTGTTCTTTGAAGGATTTCCTTCAGTGTTGGGTTTGAAGATGGTTGGATTGATTACTTCAGCAACGCGCCTTGATCTAGGGTTGATGTTGTAAATCCTTTTTCCTCCATCTTTCTCCATGTTCAACAAAGAAGCAATTGACTCTTCAGTAATTACTATCTTTACCCCCAAAACATAGGAGACGATGAAATGGCCATCAGCATCTGCAAATCTCCAGAACTCCTTGATGAGAAGTGGGTAAACAGGGCCATAGAGCCTTTGGAAGTAGTTTCCCCAACCTTGTTGACGAAGTTCTTCAGTAAGATCAACTCCATTTCTTCTCAAGTTGTCAAAGTCCACCAGTGTTTCACATAACACATCCAATCCCTCAAAGGGAGTTTCTAGGTTGATGTGAGGTAAACGATCAAGGATATGGGGTTCTTTGTAAACTGGGGTGATGGAGACTCCTGTAACAGTTGGAGTTGGAATGCTTGAAGTTTGAGCAGTTGAGCTTGATTCCATTTGTTGAGAAAGTTGAAAACTTGTTGTTGTTGAGCGTCCATGGTTGAAGAAGAAGATGAAGAGTTTGCAGAAATGCTTCAGAGAGGTTTAGGGTTTTAGAGAGGGTTTGAGAGTGAGTGAGAGTGATAAGTGTGTGAAAAGTGAGAAAAGTGTTTAAATACCCTAAGTTAAAACACATGCAAAACGACACACAATATTGCGTTAGCACAAAGCTCAAGTAAGCACGCTTGGGGGAGAAATGATTAAGGCTAATTAATGAATGTCTAATCCCAACAGTATGCACACTGCTCGAGGAGATCTCAAACGTTTCCCTTTGATTTTCTTCTGGACAGCTGTCTAGAAGTTCTAGGGTTGGACGCTAAGTGCTCCACGTGTTGATGTATCTGATCTTCAGGAATACCAAAGGATTGGTTCCTGGAGATTTCTAACTCAGATATCTTCTTAACTTGGTAGAAGTATCAGAGTCAGAGGCAGAAACACATTTGTTTATGTCAGAGTCTCATTTTACATTTTCAGAGCCACACTTCATTCTGGACAATTTTGAATGTTCAGATTTTCTAAGATAAAAAGAAATCTATCTTCAGCTAGAGGCTTAGTAAAGATATCTGCCCATTGATGATCTGTATCAATGAACTTCAATGTTACTATCCCTTTCTGAACATAGTCTCTGATAAAATGATGTTTTATTTCAATGTGTTTAGCTCTGGAATGTAGAATGGGATTCTTACTTAGACAAATGGCAGCAGTATTATCACAGAAGATAGGAATGTTACTCTCAAAAATTTGCAGATCTTCTAACTGATGCTTCATCCAGAGCATCTGAGTTGTGCACAGTGATGCTGAGATATATTCTGCTTCTGCAGTTGATAGAGCGATAGTTGACTGTCTTTTGCTAGCCCAGGAGATTAGATTGTTTCCCAGAAGCTGGCAATTTCCAGATGTGCTTTTTCTTTCTAGTCTATCTCCTGCATAATCTGCATCACAGTAACCAGAAAGTCTATACTCTGATGTTTTCTTATACATCAGGCCCAGGTTAGGAGTTCCTTTCAGATACTTAAGAATTCTCTTAACTGCTGTTAAATGAGATTCTCTAGGATCTGATTGGAATCTGGCACAGAGACAAACACTAAAGAGAATATCAGGACGAGTAGCAGTCAGATAGAGAAGAGAGCCTATCATACCTCGATAGAGCTTCTAACAAACCTTTGAGCTTACTTCTTCTTTTTCAAGAATGCATGTTGGATGCATTGGAGTTTTTGCAGAGTTGCAGTTAGCCATGTCAAATTTCTTCAGAACATCTTTAATATATTTGCTTTGATGAACATATGTAACTTCTGAAGTTTGGTTAATTTGAATTCCCAAAAAGAACTTTAGTTCTTGCATTAGACTCATTTCAAATTCTGCCTGCATTAACTTAGAGAATTCTTGACAAACAGAGGCGTTAACTGAACCAAAATAATGTCATCAACGTATATCTGGCATATCATGAGATCATTGTTAAGGTTCTTACAGAAAAGTGTGGAGTCAACTTTCCCTCTGATAAAATTGTGTTCCAGAAGAAAATTGCTTAAACGTTCATACCAAGCTCTGGGAGCTTGTTTAAGTCCATATAAAGATTTTTTAAGTTTAAAAACATGTTCTGGAAAGTTTGGATTTTCAAAACCTGGAGGTTGGTTGACATACACTTCTTCTGATATATAACCATTAAGGAATGCACTCTTGACATCCATTTGATATAATTTAATAGAATGGTTAATAGCAAAAGATACAAGAAGACGAATAGATTCTAACCTTGCGACTGGAGCAAAAGTTTCATTATAATCAATACCTTCTTGTTGACTATAACCTTGAGCAACCAGTCGAGCTTTGTTTCTGACGACTTCTCCTTTCTCATTCAGCTTGTTTCTGAATACCCATCTGGTTCCAATAACGTGAGTGCCTCTGGGCTTTGGAACAAGATCCCAGACATCATTCTTTGTGAATTGATCTAATTCTTCTTGCATGGCTGAAATCCAGTCGTTATCTTGAAGTGCTTCATCACAGGACGTAGGCTCAATCAGAGACACTAGTCCCAGAGGAGTATCTTCAGAGGTCCTGAAGGTAGATCTGGTTCTGACAGGTTTGTCCTTGTTTCCCAGAATCAAATCTTCAGATATCTTAATACGACTTTTGACTTTCTTTGGGATTTCTGGGGATTTTAATTCTTCAGAGTTCTGAATGACAGTTGCTTCTGGAATTTTATCAGATCCTGCAAGAGTGATTTCTAAATCTGCAAAGTTTTCAACTAGCTTTGACTTTTCAGGGTCAAGCTTATCATCAAATCTGACATGAATTGATTCTTCCACAATTTTGGTTTCTGTGTTGTATACTGTGTAGCCTTTAGAGCGTTCTGAGTATCCTAACATAATACCTTTCTGTGCTTTGGAATCAAACTTGTTCAGATGTTCTTTAGTGTTTAAAATAAAGCAAGAACATCCAAAAGGATGAAAATATGAAATGTTTGGTTTTCTTCCTTTACACAGTTCATAGGGAGTCTTTTCCAGAATGGGTCTTATAGAGATTCTATTCTGAATGTAACACGCTGTGTTTACAGCTTCTGCCCAAAAATGCTTTGCCACATTAGTTTCATTGATCATGGTTCTGGCCATCTCTTTGAGTGTCCTATTCTTCCTCTCTACAACTCCATTTTGTTGTGGAGTTCTAGGGCAGGAGAAATCATGGGATATTCCATTAGAGTCAAATAATTCTTCAAAATCTTTGTTTTCAAATTCTCCACCATGATCACTTCTGACTCTAACAATTTTAGCATCAAATTCTTTTTGCACTTTGGAGCAGAAACTAGTGAATACAGAGTGAGACTCACTCTTGTGCTTTAGGAATTTTACCCATGTCCAGCGACTGTAATCATCAACAATGACTAGTCCATACTTCTTTCCATTAACTGATGCTGTTTTCACAGGACCAAATAAGTCAATGTGGAGAAGTTCCAGAGGCTTAGAGGTAGAAACAACATTTTTCTTTTTAAAGGATGTTTTAGAAAATTTTCCTTTCTGACATGCTTCACACAGAGCATCTGAAGAAAACTTCAGTTTAGGTAGGCCTCTGACTAACTCAAGTTTGTTTAGCTGAGAAAGTTTCCTCATGCTAATGTGGCCCAAGCGTCTATGCCATACCCATTGCTCTTTATGAACAGACATCAGACATTTAACATTTTGTTCTTTTAAATCAGAAAGATTAATTTTATAAATGTTGTTTTCCTCTTGCCTGTGAAAAGGACAGAGCCATTGTTCTGATTAATGGCTTTACATGTTTTTTGATTAAAGATTACATCATAACCGTTATCACTTAATTGACTTATGGATAACAAGTTATGCATTAATCCTTCTACGTAAAGAACATCAGATATAGAGGGAAGAGTACCATTACCAATAGTTCCGGAGCCTCTGATCCTTCCTTTCTGATCTCCTCTGAAACCTACGAATCCAGCATCTTTAAGTTCCAGGCTTTGGAACATAGACTTTCTTCCCGTCATGTGTCGCGAGCATCCAGAGTCCAGGTACCATGACTGGTGTCTGAACTTTGCTGCATAGGATATCTGCAACATACACAATCTTATCTTTTGGTACCCAGAATCTCTTGGGTCCTCTTTGATTAGTCTTCCCAGAGTTTCTTATAACTTTGGGTTTTCTAGCATTTTCAAATTTTTGTTCTTGTGTGTGTGTATAGTGATATGAAAATGGAGATTTAAGTTGGTCACTAGAAGAAGTTTTAACTTCCTTAAGATCATACCCAATTCCCTTTTTATTGTTCTGACTGACTCCATAAATCATGGATGCCATAATACTCCTACCTATTCCATTTTTCAGAAATTCTTGAAAGGCTTCTTCGTATTTATAAATTATTGCATTTGAAGTTTGTGGAGTTTGAGATAACGCTTCTTCTAATTCTAAGCTTTTTCTTTTTGCTCCATCTCTTTCTAATGTTAACAATCTGATTGTATCTTCTCGTGCTAGAATTGTCATCTCAAGCTTGCCACATTCTTCAAATTTTGCTTTAAGACAGCCTTTTATGTTTTTAGCTTTTGTTTTAATTTCTGATATGAGCTAAGAGTTTCTGACAAGCATGATTCTAGATCAGATCGAGAGAGTTCAGAGAATACCTCTTCAGATTCTTCATCTGAGCTGCTCCTGGATGTGGTAGCCATAAGTGCCACGTTGGCCTTTTCATCAGAGTCAGATTCTGATGACCCAGATTCACTATTATCCCAGGTAGCCATTAATCCTTTCTTTGTTCTGAAGGTATTTTTCTTGAAACTTTCTTTTCTAGGATTGTCTTTCTTTAGCTTGGGGCATTCATTTCTGTAGTGACCTGTTTCTTTACATTCATAACAAGTAATATCTTTGTTAGTTTTACCTTTTGAGGTTGATTCTGATCGATCCCCTATGGGTCTTGATCTTCTGAAGTTGTTGTTCCTCTTTTTCCAGAGTTGTTTATCTCTTCTGGTCAGGAGGGACAATTCTTCTTCATCATCAGAATCTTCTGGTTCAGAGTCATCAATATCTTTAGTTTCTGCCTGGAGAGCTTTGGTTCTGTCAGGTTTGCGTCTTTCATATCTGGACTTTAATGCTACGGACTTGTTCCTTTTCTGAGGCTCATCTTCCTCTAGTTCTATCTCATGGCTTCTGAGGGAACTGACAAGTTCTTCAAGACTTATATTGTTCAGATCCTTTGACAGCTTCAGAGCAGTAACCATGGGTCTCCATTTCTTTGGCAGACTTCTGACTATCTTTTTGACATGGTCTGCAGTTGTGTATCCTTTGTCTAGAACCTTGAGACCTGCAATCAGAGTTTGGAATCTAGAGAACATTGCCTCTATGGCTTCATCATCTTCCATTTTGAAGGCTTCATATTTCTGGATAAGCGCCAGAGCCTTTGTCTCTTTGAGTTGAGAGTTTCCTTCATGAGTCGTCCTTAGAGAGTCAAGTATGTCTTTGGCTGTTTCTCTGTTGGTGATCTTTTCATACTCGTTGTAAGATATAGCATTTAGGAGTATGGTTCTGGCCTTGTGATGATTCTTGAAAACTCGTTTCTGATCATCTGACATCTTACTTCTGGGAACTTCAGCTCCATCCTCTGTGACAGGAGGTTTGTATCCATCTGTGACAATGTCCCAGAGTTCAGCATCATAGCCTAGAAAGAAACTTTCAATTCTATCTTTCCAGTAATCGAATTTCTCTCCATCAAAGACAGGAGGCTTAGCATTATAACTATCCTTTTCATTTGTGTGGGCCATAGTTTTTCTCTTTCTGGATCTCTCTACACTGTTAAGTGTTTGATTAGAAAATCAATAACAGAGCCGGAGCTCTGATACCAATTGAAGGTGAGAAAAACAAGAAAGGGGGGGTTTGAATTGTTTGGAAAATAAGCGCTTTTTCAAAATGAAAATCACACAAGGATTTTATACTGGTTCGCTTATAACACAAAGCTACTCCAGTCCACCCGGCCAAGGTGATTTCGCCTTCAACAAGGACTTAATCCACTAATCTTGAAAGATTGATTACAAACAACGTCTAAGAGAAAGATCTCTTAGTCCTCTCAAGTATACAGACTACACAGAGTCACTTGAGGAAATAAACAAACAATAGATAAAAGATTTATGTAATCTAAAGTGCTTCTAAGAAAGAAAATATTACAATAGTAAGAACAAAGTGATTCACGTTATAAGCAAAAGCTTCGTGAAGATTTAGAGAGCAAGAGTGTTTTCTTGAGCGTTGATGTTTCAGTATAATTTTTTGCTTGTATGTGTTGTATACTGAATGTTGATTTGCAGTCCTTTATATAGATCAGTGAGGTAGTAGTTGAAACTGATGAGTAATAAAATGAATTTACGCCACAACATAAATAGCTTCTGCCAGGATAACTTTCTCTCCTTGAAATGACTACTTACCACATATAGTACCTTCTTTATTGAAATTGGAGATTAACGTCTCTTTCTGTATTAGGAAATCCATTTGCAAAACTTTACTTGATTTTAACGTTACTCTTTCATAATTAGCAATTCCATAATCAGAGTCTTCGTGTATCTGAGAATCTTGGAGTCTTGCTTCTGATGTTGATCTCTTTTGGATTCTGATGGATTCTTCAGATAGCGCTGATAAGTTCTGGAGTTTAGAGATAGCGTTGATCAGAGTCAGAACTTCTAGAGCTTACTTCTTGTTCAGATGCTTCTGATACTTTGCTGTTTTGCTCAGAGTTAGACTTTCTTGAACGTGTTTCTACTTCAGATGCTTCTTATCTTCTGATAATTTGTATCTGATCTGGTTCTGTATCTGATGACATCATCAGATTTCTTCCTTCTTTCTTTAGAACCCTGCACACTTAGAAACTTTTCGTTAGGGTGCCATTTTTGGTTTCATCCTTTGTTATCATCAAAATCATGGAATCTGTTGTAGAACAATTTTTGTTCTTACAAGTGTTTCTTCTGTCAGATTTTCCCATAACTGAATACTCTACTATGACAGGATAATTGTGGATTCTATGAAAATTATGCACTTGCTAAAAATGATTTTCATGTGGATTAAATGCAGACATGTATGCAACATCTATTGATTCAAAGGTTCTACACATTCTGGGTAGTTTGTATATACTTCTCGATGTTGGTTCAAAGGTCTGACGTATTCATGATGTTCAAGGTATGTAGAGTCTTGGGTTTCATGAAAACACATATGCCCTCACAAGTAGGTATTATTCTTCAAAGGAGGTTCCTAAAAAAGTTCCCTAGAGTCATAAACCCATTTTGAGATGCCACTATCTGAAACGAATGACTCGTAAGACAATGATGATCCCGAAAGAATCTAGTCTAAGTGTGGCATCTCGTGTTGACCATGATCGAGACTTAAGGTTAATATAACTCTACCAATTACTATCATGTGTGTATACTCAAGCTCAAGTATAAAGCTTTTATCTCATGTGACATCATGAATCCCAACCCACAACAGAGAATATAACAGATATCCAGAATATGATGAATATATAAAGCACTAAAATGCGATAAATAAAATAAAGATAAAGCAAGTAAAGCGATAAATATAAACACTCAATCATGAAAAGAAAACAAACAAAACTAGGCTTGGCTTGCTTAGGGACTCCCTAGTAGAGTCGTCAGCTATCGAGCCGTGAAAAATACCTGAGCGCATCATGTAACACCCTTCTACCCAAACGACATATTTAAATAGATTATCAGAGTACAACATGTAGAAGAGTTTACATTTCTTACAACATAACACTTATCGCATCACAACATAAAACATATTATTTATTTTATTAAAACTTCGCAGCGGACAACACACCAAATATTATCATTCATCATATAACAATTCATAATAATGTTTCAACATTATCTCAACAAAGCATCTCAACATATTAGTCATCATAAACAACGTAAATAATAACCAATTATCTATCGAATCCCATAACCCCGGTGTCACATGACCAGAGCATTTGACTCGACTCTGTAGAATAACTCTACACTTATTCTTCAAACCTCAACAATAGCTACTCCTCTTTATCTGCACATTGCTCATCATAGATGAACATAAACACATGCAGAAGGGGTGAGAATTACATTATTAAATAATAATATAACGACAGAAATATAAACATAAATATATTTCACATATGCCAACACAGCTCATCATAATTATCATAATCAACATACTCATGAACATCAACAAAACAACATATCAAATGCAATGCACACACCCATGCATGACTCAACACGACTCGGTATACCCATTTTGTGACCAACTACAGGATCACCACTCCCAGATTCATCACCATAGAATCCGAGTTCCCCGCAAGGAACCAAGCCTCTCAACAAGCCCGGAGTCAACAACATCTTTGGAACTCAGTCCGTTCATCACTAGGCATCGGCCTTTCATGAATGCATGCACACCAAACATGCATCATAATCAACATAGCAACAACAGCATCATATAGTCATGTTATCATCATCATTAATAGCATGACATACAACTCAACAAAACAACAACATTACAACGATATCACATCGTTACATAACACATTTATAACTAAACACGTAAATTCAACATCTCATCATCATAAACACCTCATACACAATCATATAATCACTGTTAATTGTTTATAATACAATTACAGCGACTTACTAAGAGTCTCGCAACTCAACGTACTCAAAAACTCACCAACATTAGCTTCACAGCACAGTTCGCGCCGCCAACATAGGGACGCGCCGCGAACTCCTCCATTACTCCAGGACGCGCCGCGAACGAAGGATCGCGTCGCGAACAATTAATTCGCTTCAGTACGCGCCGCGCAGCAGGGTTCGCGCCGCGAACGATGCGTTACAAAACTCCTCTGAATCCTGCCCAGTTCGCGCCGCGAACTGGGCTTCGCGCCGCGAATCGCGCGCGAACATAAGCCATCTGCTATGGAAACCAGCGCAGCTTTGCTTCTCTACTCGCCATAACTCATACCCCACAGCTAACAACCCAATATCAACATTAACAGTCATATATACACAACATACTTCGATTATAATGCATATAACTCAACAAAACTCACAGATCGGAGAATTTCCATCAAACCCCAACTTTCCCAATCTCCCTAAAATCCCCAAAATCCATCAACAATCCACATATATCATGAATTTGCTCGCATATTATCGTTTAATAAGGTTCAGACCCCTTACCTCTTTGGATTGAAGGAAGTTCTGAGCAATCTTTGGCCTTTTCCTCTTCCTTCTCTTTCTCTTCAGCGTTTCTCCCTTTCTCTGACTCTGAGGCAAAAATACGTGAAAACACTCTGAGTTCTCCCTTTGGCCTCTTTTATCAAATTCCACTTTTACCCTTCCACTCTTCATATTCCATTTATTTTATTTATTTAATTATTATTAAAATAAATAACATCTATAATAATAATAATAATTCCCAATATTATTTAATAATTCATTTTACCTTCAAATAATCATATTAAAATAATATTTAAATTAATCTAACAATATTCTGGGTGTTACAACTCTCCCCCACTTTAGAAGTTTTCGTCCTCGAAAACATACCTCAAGCAAATAGAGCCGGATACGACTCCTTCATCTGATCTTCACGCTCCCAAGTCAAGCTCTCACCAGTTGGACCTCCCCAAACAACTTTCACTAGAGCAATCTTCTTACCTCTCAGGGTCTTCTCTTCTCGGTCATCTATCCGAATTGGCCACACCTCAACGGTCAAATTATCCCTCACCTGGATATCATCCAACTGAACAACATGCGAAGGATCCGCAATATATTTTCTCAACTGAGATACATGAAACACATCATGCAGATTAGAAAGCGACGGCGGTAAAGCTATCCGATACGCCACTTCCCCAACCCTCTTCAAAATCTGATACGGACCCACAAACCTCGGAGTAAGCTTTTTAGACTTTAAAGCTCTACCCACACCTGTCGTCGGAGTAACTCTCAAGAACACATGATCTCCCTCTTGGAACTCAAGTGCCTTTCTCCTCTTATCATGATAACTCTTCTGACGACTCTGAGAAATCTTCATTTTCTCCTGAATCATCTTAACCCTTTCAGTCGTCTGCTGCACAATCTCAGGTCCGAGTACAACACTCTCACCTGATTCATACCAACACAATGGAGTTCTACACCTCCTACCATACAATGCTTTATATGGAGCCATACCGATACTAGCATGAAAACTATTATTATAAGTAAACTCCACCAACGGCAAATAACTATCCCAAGAACCACTCTGCTCCAACACACAAGCTCTCAACAAATCCTCCAAGGATTGGATAGTTCTTTCAGTCTGACCATCAGTCTGAGGATGATAAGCTGAACTCAACCTCAACTTAGTCCCCAACGCTTTCTGCAAACTTTCCCAAAATCTAGAAGTAAATCTGGGATCTCTATCAGACACAATACTGGATGGAATACCATGCAGCCTCACTATCTCCTCAATATACAACTCTGCCAACTTCTCTAAAGAGTGATTAATCTTCATCGGCAAGAAATGCACCGACTTAGTCAATCGATCCACAATCACCCAAATAGAATCATTACCTTTCACCGTCCTCGGCAATCCCGTCACAAAATCCATGGAAATGCTATCCCACTTCCATTCAGGAATCTTCAAAGGTTGCATCATACCTGCCGGTTTCTGATGTTCAATCTTTGACTTCTGACAAGTCAAACAGGCATACACAAACTTAGCAACATCTCTTTTCATACCAGCCCACCAAAACAACTTCTTCAAATCTTGATACATTTTAGTTGCACCTGGATGGATACTCAATCCACTCCTATGGCCCTCTTCAAGAATACTCTTTTTCAATTCAGACACCTCAGGAACACAAACTCTACCTTTAAATCGCAGGATGCCATTCTCATCAATCTCAAAATTACCACCATTACCCTGGTTAACCATAGTAATATGATCAACTAGAGCGACATCAACTTGCTGACCATTCCGAATATCTTCTAGAATTCCACTAGTCAACTTCAGCATACCCAACTTTACACTATCAGCGGAAACTTCACAACCCAAACTCATATCACGGAACTGTTCAATTAACTCAAGCTCCCGAACCATCATCATAGACATATGTAGAGACTTTCTACTCAGCGCATCTGCAACTACATTAGCTTTACCGGGATGATAACTCAATTCAAAGTCAAAATCCTTCAGTAATTCTAACCACCTTCTCTGCCTCATATTTAACTCTTTCTGATCAAACAGATACTTCAGACTCTTGTGATCACTGAACACTTCGAATCTGGAACCATACAGATAATGCCTCCACATTTTCAACACAAATACAACAGCTGCAAGTTCTAGATCATGCGTAGGATAATTCCTCTCATGAACTTTCAACTGTCTAGAAGCATAAGCTACAACTTTACCATTCTGCATCAAAACACCACCAAGACCCATCAAAGAAGCATCACAATAAACAACGAAGGACTCACCAGGATTAGGCAAGATCAACACTGGAGCACTGGTCAACCGCCTCTTCAACTCAACAAAACTCGCTTCACAAGCTGCATCCCACACATACACTTGACCCTTCTTAGTCAACTGCGTCAACGGCAATGCCAACTTAGAGAAGCCCTCAATAAATCTGCGATAATAACCAGCTAACCCCAGAAAACTGCGTATCTCAGTAGCAGACTTCGGAGTCTCCCACTGTAATACAGCATCAACTTTAGCAGGATCAACAGAAATCCCACCACTCGAAATCACATGGCCAAGGAAACTCACTTCCTTCAACCAGAACTCACATTTAGATAACTTTGCACATAATTTCTTTTCTCTTAACACCTGCAAAACAATTCTCAGATGTCCTGCATGCTCTTCTTCCGTCTTAGAATATATCAATATATCATCTATGAACACCACAACAAAATTATCAAGGTACGGATGAAATATACGATTCATATATTCCATAAACACACCTGGAGCATTAGACACACCGAACGGCATCACAGTGTATTCATAATGACCATACCTCGTACGGAAAGCAGTCTTCGCAATATCATCTGACTTCACTCGGATCTGATGATAACCCGACCGCAAATCAATCTTACTGAAAACATGAGCTCCAACCAACTGGTCCATCAAATCATCAATCCTCGGCAATGGATACCGATTCTTGATAGTCACCTTATTCAACTGCCGATAATCGACACACAACCTCATCGTACCTTCTTTCTTCTTCACTAACAATACTGGTGCACCCCAAGGAGAAACACTTGGACGCACAAACTTCTTCTCAAGCAATTCTTCAAGTTGCTTCTTCAATTCAACTAATTCAGTTGCCGACATTCTATAAGGAGACATCGACACTGGACTCGTACCTGGTACTAAGTCAATGGCAAATTCGACTTCACGTTCTGGAGGTAAATCACTTACATCCTCCGGAAACACATCCTGAAATTCACAGACAACAGGAAAATCTACACTCACCACTTTCTTATCCGCTTGCAGAGACGCAAATAAAGCGAATATCTGAGCTTCATCTTTCACAAAATCCCCCACCTGCCTAGCAGATAGAAATCTTGCCTCATTATTCTCACCAACTTCAGAAAACCGCACCGTCTTCCTATAGCAGTTGATACACACGCCATAGAATTCTAGCCAATTCATTCCCAGAATAATATCAATTTGGTGCAAGGGTAAGCACACCAAATCAACCACGAACTCTCTCTCAAAGATCGTCAAATGACAACCTCGACAGACAACAGAAGTCTTCACAGAACCATTAGCAGGAGTATCTATCACCATACTTCCGCCTAGGGACGACATAATCACACCAATCCTGGTCGCACACTCATACGAAATAAACGAATGAGTAGCACCAGTGTCAACAATAGCAAGCAATTCAACATTATTAATCAAGCAAGTACCTTTAATCAGATTATCTTCTTTAGGAGCTTCAGCCCCACTCAGAGCAAACACCCTACCAGTAGTATGAGCTGCAGTAGCCGCCTTCTTCGGTTTCGAGCACTGCGAACTGATATGGCCTTTCTCGCCACAATTAAAACATGTCGGACCAGCATCCTTACATTCAGTAACTCTATGACCAGCCTGACCGCATCGGAAACATCTCAGCACTTTCTTGGTACAGCTATCAGCACGGTGGCCTGGCTCGCCACACTTGAAACATTTACCAGCTATGGGAGATCCTCCCCCACTTGGCTTCTTCTCATCTACCACTTTCTGCTTACCTTTACCATTCGGAGATGCATAAGGACTACCACGATCCTTATTCTTCTTCTCACTAAGACTCTTGTAATGAGCAGTCCTAGCCTTGCTATCTTCATCAAATATCCTGCACTTATTAACCAGTGTAGGAAACCTACGAATCTCCTGGTAACCAATGCCTTGTTTGATCTCGGGACGCAACCCGTTCTCAAACTTGACACACTTGGATTCCTCAGCATCAGCATCATTATAATGAGGACAATACTGCACCAACTCCTCAAACTTCGAAGCGTAATCAGCAACAGACATGTTACCCTGCTTCAGTTCTAGAAATTCCATCTCCTTCTTACATCGCACATCAGCAGGAAAATATTTCTCCAGAAAGACCGTCTTGAACCTTTCCCAAGTCATCTCAGCACCTGGTACTTCAATTCTCTGGCGAGTGTTATCCCACCAGTTTTCAGCCTCTTCAGATAACATATGCGTACCAAACTGCACCTTCTGTGCTTCAGTACACGTCATCACCCGGAAAATCTTCTCAATTTCCCTCAGCCAAATCTGAGCACCATCTGGATCATAGCGCCCTTTGAATGTAGGAGGGTTATTCTTCAGAAACCTTCCCAAATTCTTAAACTCGTCGACCGGCGGATTCTGCTGCGCCTGCATAGCCTGCGCCATAGCAGCCAAAGCCTCAACAATCGCACGGTCATTTTCTCCAGCCATACTCTGCACAACACAACCACAACCGTTAAATATCGACAGTGTCATTTACACTAATCGACCAACAGGGAAAACATCACATTATGACTCGACTGGACTGACTATGCTCTGATACCACTAATGTAACACCCTTCTACCCAAACGACATATTTAAATAGATTATCAGAGTACAACATGTAGAAGAGTTTACATTTCTTACAACATAACACTTATCGCATCACAACATAAAACATATTATTTATTTTATTAAAACTTCGCAGCGGACAACAACACAAATATTATCATTCATCATATAACAATTCATAATAATGTTTCAACATTATCTCAACAAAGCATCTCAACATATTAGTCATCATAAACAACGTAAATAATAACCAATTATCTATCGAATCCCATAACCCCGGTGTCACATGACCAGAGCATTTGACTCGACTCTGTAGAATAACTCTACACTTATTCTTCAAACCTCAACAATAGCTACTCCTCTTTATCTGCACATTGCTCATCATAGATGAACATAAACACATGCAGAAGGGGTGAGAATTACATTATTAAATAATAATATAACGACAGAAATATAAACATAAATATATTTCACATATGCCAACACAGCTCATCATAATTATCATAATCAACATACTCATGAACATCAACAAAACAACATATCAAATGCAATGCACACACCCATGCATGACTCAACACGACTCGGTATACCCATTTTGTGACCAACTACAGGATCACCACTCCCAGATTCATCACCATAGAATCCGAGTTCCCCGCAAGGAACCAAGCCTCTCAACAAGCCCGGAGTCAACAACATCTTTGGAACTCAGTCCGTTCATCACTAGGCATCGGCCTTTCATGAATGCATGCACACCAAACATGCATCATAATCAACATAGCAACAACAGCATCATATAGTCATGTTATCATCATCATTAATAGCATGACATACAACTCAACAAAACAACAACATTACAACGATATCACATCGTTACATAACACATTTATAACTAAACACGTAAATTCAACATCTCATCATCATAAACACCTCATACACAATCATATAATCACTGTTAATTGTTTATAATACAATTACAGCGACTTACTAAGAGTCTCGCAACTCAACGTACTCAAAAACTCACCAACATTAGCTTCACAGCACAGTTCGCGCCGCCAACATAGGGACGCGCCGCGAACTCCTCCATTACTCCAGGACGCGCCGCGAACGAAGGATCGCGTCGCGAACAATTAATTCGCTTCAGTACGCGCCGCGCAGCAGGGTTCGCGCCGCGAACGATGCGTTACAAAACTCCTCTGAATCCTGCCCAGTTCGCGCCGCGAACTGGGCTTCGCGCCGCGAATCGCGCGCGAACATAAGCCATCTGCTATGGAAACCAGCGCAGCTTTGCTTCTCTACTCGCCATAACTCATACCCCACAGCTAACAACCCAATATCAACATTTAACAGTCATATATACACAACATACTTCGATTATAATGCATATAACTCAACAAAACTCACAGATCGGAGAATTTCCATCAAAACCCCAACTTTCCCAATCTCCCTAAAATCCCCAAAATCCATCAACAATCCAACATATATCATGAATTTGCTCGCATATTATCGTTTAATAAGGTTCAGACCCCTTACCTCTTTGGATTGAAGGAAGTTCTGAGCAATCTTTGGCCTTTTCCTCTTCCTTCTCTTTCTCTTCAGCGTTTCTCCCTTTCTCTGACTCTGAGGCAAAAATACGTGAAAACACTCTGAGTTCTCCCTTTGGCCTCTTTTATCAAATTCCACTTTTACCCTTCCACTCTTCATATTCTATTTATTTTATTTATTTAATTATTATTAAAATAAATAACATCTATAATAATAATAATAATTCCCAATATTATTTAATAATTCATTTTACCTTCAAATAATCATATTAAAATAATATTTAAATTAATCTAACAATATTCTGGGTGTTACACATCACACGCTCGAAATACAACAGAGTCGCCACCGAACTATATTTATTCTAAAGGAAAGGGAAAATATCGACAAAACCTAAGGGGAAGAGACAAGGGTAAGGAAGTCGGTTATTCAAGGGGAAGGTATTAGCATCCCTCATATTCGTTGTACTCAACGGGAACCATTTTAATTATTCTTTGCGCATACGGGTGTTATTATCTAAAGATTACTTACAATTGGTTTTAATTAAGGGAAAAAATAAGTTTATTAATTAATGGGCTTGCCAAGGATTCAAACCCTCGTGCCTACGTATTCTCATAGTGCAATGAGAAAATCATAGCTTTGTGGTTCGTGGTAGAAAACTATGTATTTATTGGTTGTTTTAAGGGAACAGTGTTATAATAGTATCTTGGAAGTGCTTTGATGTTAGCTAATTTGATCCTAGTTCGGATGCTCTAAGCTTTTAGTATGATTGCTTAGAAACGAATTATAACAGTTCTTTTATGAAAAGAATTTTATTTTTTGAAAAGAGTTTGTGAATGAATTGAATTGAGAAAGATTTTATGAATGAATTGGAAAATATTTGTGAAATGCTAAAGGTGTTGTTTAGACCAAGATTGTATTGTTTGAACCAATAAAGTGGTGTATGAACCAGATGTGTGGCATTTAATCAATAAATGGTGATTAGCCAATTCAGAGTTGTAGGGTTTTTCCTAGACCTGTGGATCAAGACCTACAAAAAAAGGGGTATGCCTAAGCTTGAGTCTCACAAGGCAGACATGCAAGAGGATGAGGGTTTTTTCTAAGCCTGGGTCTCACAAGGAAAATATGCATGAAGAGGAGTTTTCCTAAGCCTGAGTCTCACAAGGAAAACATGCATGAATGGGCTTGCCTAAGCCTGGGTCTCACAAGGCAAGCATGCATGAATGGGCTTGCCTAAGTCTAGGTCTCACAAGGCAAGCATGCATGAAATGGTTTATCTAAGCACGAGTCTTACAAGACAGACATGCATGAAAAAGGGTTTATCTAAGCCTGAGTCTCACAAGGTTAACATCAAAAGAAAATGGGGTCTTCCTAAGCCTGAGCCTCACAAGGAAGACATGCATGAGAATGAGGGGTTTGCCTAAGCCTGAGTCTCACAAGGCAAACATGTGTGAAAGGGGTCTGCCTAAGCCTGGGTCTCACAAGGAAGACATGCAAGAAAAGGTTTTTAACCATGAGAAGGTGATTAACCCAAAGAAATGTGTATGGTTCAGAGATGGATTTTTAACCAAGAGAATGTGATTAACCCGTAAAGGAGGTGGTTAACCGAGAGAATGTGATTAACCTCATAAGTTGTATCGGTATTCAAAGAGTGTTATGTTTATTCCAAAGAGAAAGGTATTGTTGATGGGGGATTGTTTAAGTGTTGGTGTGAGGATGAAAGTTGAGAAGTGTTTTAATTTGAATTGCACTAAAGTCTATGAATGGAGGAGAATACTTTGAATAAATGGGGCCTCCATCATCTGAAGTAAAGCCTTAAGATCCATAGATCACTTAAACCAAAATTAAATACCCTAGGGTAGGAATCAAAGTCGGACTTTGGGTATTTAATTCCCCACTATAATATCTACATCTTGGTAACAAAATTTATGCGAAATGAGGAAGAAATGGAAGGACGATCCTACCTACAGGGCGGAGATGTGACATGAGAGATGTTGGAATGCTTGAAGAAGGACATGAAGACAAGAATACCAGAGGATGCACCAATAAGTAAATGCTTCAAACTTTACTTCTTTCAATTGCTTCTTCTTCTTCTGCGATTCTTAGTCTGTAGGATTTTGTGTGTTGATTGAGAGGATCGAGTTAAGAGTGATTCTAAGAGTGTGAGAAGGCTTAGCTCAATTGTTTAGAGCTTCCATTTATGAAGCTTTAAGAATTAGGGATTGAGAGCTTTGAGTGAATTTTGGGTTGTGAGAAGAGAGAGTGAATTGCATAGAATTTAATATGAATTGAGAGTGAATTATGATTGTTGTGGATGAAGATGATTGAAGAGAGGTTTATTCAAATAGAAGGTTAAACATCGAATTTGTAGGGAGAATTATAACAAATTTGGGAAGCTTTTAGGACAAGGGTAGTTAGAGGTTTGGTCATCTTTGAAAGTGGATGGAAGTTAGTTGATTCATGAGCCAAGTTAGTTAATAGTTAACTAACAGTGTTAGTTTGAATTTTGACAGTTTGGAGTGTTAGTAGGATTATTAATGAGAATTTTGGAATTAGTTTTCTTGATTAATTTCAACTGTTAGTGAGTTAATAAGGAATCAGTTAGTTATGTTAGTTGATGCTTAACTGTGTTAGTTAGATTATTGGAATTGTTATTTTTTGAATTAGTCAGTTTGATTAGGGGAAATGTTATGGCAATTAGTTAGAGATTAGAGAAAATTCTAGTTTATGTTAGCATTGATTAGAAGTTAGTGAATGTTTAACTATTGGTTAATTGAGCTATTTACATGTTAATTGAAAAATCAGTTAGTATGATTAGGTTAGAAATAGTTAGGATATTGTTACTTATTAGTTAAATCAGTTGGAAGTTAGGTGATGCTAGAAGTTGATGTTAGTGATAGTTAGTAAGTCAATTTGACTTAGAAATTAGTTAATGTTAAGTTAGTAATGCTAATTTTTTTATGGTTAGTAGTAGCTTGAAAACAATTATAGTTTAGATATTTCTTAGTTGGTGTTAGATGCTAAAAGGTTAATCGAATTTGGAAAAAACAGTTATTATGAGTTAATTGTTAAGGTTGGTTAGTGTTAGCTAGAATGAATTAGCATTTGGCCTAATTGTCAGAACAACTTAACTGAAAGTAAAGTTAACTGGTGGGAACCAATGACAGTTAAAGTAATGATGGTTGGCTACAATGTGGTGGTGGTATTGGACATATGTGTATATATTTCTGAATTTTAAAGTGTGGATTATGTGTATGTGTGTGCATATTGATTGTCATGGCTTTGTTGTTAACATGATGTTATAGCATAATGTAGGGACTGTCATTGCTTTGTTATATTACAGGAAGTATAGACTAAAGATGTTGCCTTGATCTTATTTTATGCAGGGCTGATGTATGGTGGCAATATGGAGTCTTGATCATGAGACTTAACATGGTTTTGGCATGGGATTTGGTATGGAAACTTGGATTGTCTTTGAACATGAAAATGATGAAGTCTTGAGCCACAAAAGGGATGACCTTGAAGATAAAGGGGTAAAACTAGGTCTTAGGGGTCAGTTTGACTTTGGTCAACTGTTTGACCAAAAGTCAACCTTAGGTCAAAAATGATTTCTTTTGTATAATTTTGTAACTTTGGCTTTGTAATGGAATTTAGATGTTTGAAATATGAATTGGACCTTTGAATGTGAGTTTGTAACTTGTTTCTCAAAAAATATGTACTTTCCCTCCATTTCATGAATTTGAAAATTGAACTTTGATCCTTTGAATCCTTGAGCTTGAATTGTCATGTCTTGAATCCATAGAACATAATATAAAAAACTAACCATATAATACCTCATAATAAAATGGTCAACAAAAAGTCAACCTTCCATGGTTGACTTTGTTGACCAAAGTTAAACTTGTAAATGACTTCCAAATTCTTCTATCCATGATGTAACCCAATATAATCAACATATTTAAACCAAAGTTAGGGATCCCCAAAGACTTAAGCCCATGAGAATTGACCATCCCAAGGTTAATTGTGGCATAAAGTGCATACCATGAAAACCCTAGCCCATGTATATTAATGATGAATATCCTTGTCATAATTCAATGCCTTGTATATTAAATAACGAGAACCCTTTGAACCAACGATGCTACTTATAAAATGCAAGTGAAAATGAATGTTCTTATGATAGATGATTAGGGTAAGAGTATGTAGATGAATCAAACCATGGGCCAGATGAAAAAATGAGAAAAAGGTAGGGCAAATTTTGGGGTATGACACCGTGTAGTTGACCAGTTTTGATCAATTGACTTGATTTTTCGAGTTCTTTCCGATGACGGTGACAATTTATTGTTATTTACTATTATTTGGTGAGTTGAGGCGGTGTGTTGTGATGAAATTAATTATCAGTGATGTACTGTTGCGTATATATATATATATATATATATATATATATATATATATATATATATATATATATATATATATATATATATATATATATATATATATATATATATATATATATATATATATATTTGTGAGCTATTATATGGTGCCGCGTTATGGTGAACCATGTGATTCTGATGAAAAATATTGGTGATGATTTTTATATTACATTGTTGTGGAATTTTCATGCATCATGCACATTGAAGATATGGATCGATGATGGGACTAAATTAGTAATATAACACTGAAATTTCCAAATATTAGTGATGGAATTGTTCAATAACATAACTCTGACATCCAACTCGATAGATTGATACCACATGTATTTGGTGATAAGGTGATGAATTGCATATACGTCTGCACTTATGAATGATAATGGTTATGAATGTTATATAAATATGTTGGTGATTGGTACAAATTGTGAATGATATGAATATGTTGGTGTTTGAGTGTGATATCATTTATTTCTTTATACAACTCTAATAGTTTTGAACGTCTTCTCACCCCTGTTTGTTTTATTGTGGTGTTCTGTACTCCTTTGGGGTAGAGATAATCAGGTAGAGGAGTAGATGTTGTTTGAGCTGGAGAATGGCATTGAGGACTCTTTGTTTACCTTATTGCTTTCGATTATTTTAGCTTTTGAGTCGCTCTGATGTGTAACATTGGGGGTGAGATTTTTTTGCATCTTATGTTTTCTCGAAGATGTTAGAAATTATTTCATTATCTTTTGGTGTTGAGACTTTTTATGTTAAATGAATTTTTTTTATTTCACTACTTTAATAAATGTGATATTTTGTTGAGTAAAATGTCCGGTGAAGAATATGTAATGCCCAATTTGTGAAATTTAATAAATTATTTTATAAATAAATAGTCGGGGTTTTATGGTGTTATAAGAAGAAAAAAATGAAACAAAACAACATGTTATGTGATATTTGTATTTTATGTTATACTACAGGGTCTATTACCTGTAATGGATGGGCTACTACCTAATGTTGAGTAGAGATTTTGTGTAAGGAACATGTATAACAACTTTAGGAAGAATTATCCTAGCAAATTATTGAAAGAAATCATATATGGAAGGCTAAAAAATCATTTATCCACATGCATAGGAAAGATAAATGAATGGAATGATAATGGTCAATGAAGAAGCCCATAAGCACATGTTGAAGACTCCACTCAGGTTTTGAAGTAAACCATATTTTTGGTCACATAAAAGTGTGACTCAGTTCTCAATAAAATGTTAGAAGCTTTTAATAGTGTTATTCTTGAATCAAGAACTAGGCCATTGGTAACTTTGTTGGAAGAAATCAAAACCTATATTATGGAAAAGTGTGAAACCAATAGAATGAGGTTTCAAACCTTGGTTGATGGCAATGTCTTACATAATATTAGAAAGAAACTGGAGAGAATCTGCACATACACCAACTTATGGCTTGTCAGGTAATTATCATGTATCAATCATGAGTACATATTGTAGAATGCCATATATACTAATTCGTGAGTACATGTTGTAGAATGCCATATATATTGATTCATGAGTACATGTTGTAGGATGTCACCTGAACACATCTTTGAAGTCGGGCACATTGAAAATCATGCAGAAGTGTTTTTAGTAAATTTGAGAAAACATGTATGCAGAAAATAGGAACTCACATGTCTTCCATGTGTGCATGCAATGTAATCTGTGAAGAGAATCTTAAGGTTGATGACTACATCCCTGAATATTGCACAAAAGCAAGGTATATATACAATCCAATTATCCATCTTGTAAATGGATCAAATATGTGGGTCAGGATAAAATATCAAGATGTCCAACCACCAAAGTATAGAAAAATGTCTAGAATACCAAAGAAGAGGAGGAATCTTAAGCAAGGAGAGATTGATGGATCTGATCGCAAAATGAGAAGAACATGCTTAATTATCAAGTGTATAGGTATAAGCAGAAAGGTCATACCAAATATACTTATAAGATGACCCCAACTATTCAGCCAAGTCAAGTTAATCAACAAAATCAACAAAATCAACCAAGTCAAGATAATCAACAAACTCAACCAAGTCATGGCAGTCAAACATGTCACAAGTTACTCCCACAACTCAGGGATGTCAAGTTTCTCAACCATCACAAGCTAAATAATAAAGAGCAAAGAAGCAAAGTTTTAAGAGGGCATTAACATCAAGTGTAACCCAATGATCTATAACCAGATTAAATACAACAAATAATGATGTTGACCCAACTACAAGGAAGAGTACTTCAACAAATAGAATCACTCATAACAAAAAGACCATTTAGCATATTTAAGATTTGTATAATGAATGTTTTAGGTTGCGTTTTGAACAAGGAGTCCATTTATGTTTTGCTAGAACATACATAGTTCTTTTTGTATGCATATCTTAATGTTGGAGTAATGTCAGCTAGAACCTACATAAAATATGGTTATGCATTCTTAACAGGTTATGTCTGTTTATGACAAGTTATGCATTTATTGTATAACAAGTTATGTTGTATTATGTTACTTCGATGTAACTCAATATCTATTTAATGTTTGTTTATGACAAGTTATGTTGAGTTATGTTATTCTGGTATAAACTAAACAAATCAAACCAGATCAAAATTTGTTTGGACAAAACTAATCAAATCATTCAATTTAACAAACTAGTATACAGATAGTTAATATAACTGGTAATAACAATTGATACCATTCAATTAACTAACGAGTACATAACAAACTGGTATACACATGGTTAATATGTCTGGTAATAACAAATGATACCATTCAATTTAACAAACGGTACATAATTGAGTTATAACTAATATATAATTATTGCTACACAATTTGCTACTGATATATAACTTCATAATGGTTCGGATACAAAACTTTCTACTAATACATAATTTGCTACATAACTTCCTACTACATAACTTCCTAATATAACTTCATAATGGTTCGGATTCAAAACTTTCTACTAATACATAATTTGCTACATAACTTCCTACTACATAACTTCCTACTGAAACAAAATTAAAACATACTTAAAACATACTTAAAACTAATACAATGAAAACAAGAAAAACATTATCTTCAAAAATTCTTCCAATTCATAATGTTCTTTATTTGAATTTGAAGTTCCAACAAATCTTTCTTTTGTTTCTCACTTGTCACCCTTAGCTTTTCAATCTCCATTTTTTCAGCATCAATTTCCTTTGTTAACTTTTCCAACCTACATTTTTGCTTCATCAAAAATTGGTCATTCTCATCTCCCACTTTCTCATAGAACCAATCAAAAAAGTCACACCTAGTTTGAGTACATACATGTGTATATCAAGAAATCAAAAATCAAAGATCAATGTACATCCCTGCGAAGAACAATAACGGCACCACAACGACAACTAGGTTTCCATCGCAAATTGGAACGTGTGCATACCTTAGAATCAAAACTTAAAGAGCTCTTATATTTCACAGCGGGTGAACAACGACCATAACTCATGGTTGCTAGAACTCGCGATTTCAAACAATGGTGATGGAAAGCAATGAAGGTTTTGCCTAATTCGATTTACGACATTTTACTCTACAAAAATTTCTAGAAATTACAAAGACAAAACGAAGATGATGAAATGAATATCAACTGAACTACCACGTGTAAAAAAAAAATAGACGTCGTTTGAGATAATTTGACGAAAAGAATCTATATGGTGATATTTGAAGAGGTAAGAGATCAAACCGGTCTTTTTTTAGTGATCAAAATGAACCTCGAGATAAAAATATATTAAAAATATATATATTTAACCAAATTATATTTCCATTTCATATTTAGATATACATGTAAATGTATTATGGTCCTATTTATAAAAAAAAAATTATAACTTCCTAAAAATTTCTAAAAGATAAAACAATGTTTTTATAACTTCCTAAAAAACACTTTTTTGGGGGGGTCTAAAAGTATAGTTTTGAACTGATATGGCTTTTTATAACAATGGAGAAATAAGAAATCACTTTCCGTACAAAATTCAATGCCGACCTCAATTATTGTGACTTAACTTTTTGTTAAATAATTAGTGAAAGTTGGGAGATTCCATAAACTAGTTATTGATAAATTATGAAATGAAAAATTGTTAACAAGTGTTGGGGCCACAAGACATACAAAAAACTATTGAAAATGCAAAATGTAACTAAGAAATATTGAAACAAGTGATTGAGAAATCATGGTGATACACCACTTATAACTCATTGTGCCATGTGCTTCATTCATCAATTCAAATATGTAATGAAACATGTCTCTATAGTGACGCTTTTATCCCATAATTGTTTAGACGAATTAGATAAAGATGTATGACTCTCGTATAGAAATATAAGATCAAGCTCTTATCTACAAAAATTTCATGCACGTGACAATATGAAAAAGAGAATTAAAAACTGTCAATAATTTGAAAGTTGCATTGGAAAATAGAACGAGACTTATTCTAAGACAAAAAGAAATTGGTGCAATGTGAAGAGGTATTGCAAAAGATTTAATATTTAGTTGGTAAGAGATTAATAATTTTATCAAAAAACACTTCAATAGAATTTAGATAAGATTGATAATGAATTTTTTCACATTAACCAAAATTTTAGACTTAAATTATTTTTTTTAAAATAGAGTCCTTCCGATTCAAAAAATTAAACTAGACACTTATACACAAAAGATATTTAATTTATAAAAAAAATTATTAAAACAATGAAATTTAAATGATTATTCTAGTCTATAATATAAGAAAAAAAAATTTAAATTTTTTTTAAAAATGAATGTAGTTGGATTACATATATTTCAGATATATTGATTTTTTAATAAATTTAAAGAGTAAACTTTTTTTCTTATATTAAGGATGTAGTACTAATTAGTGTAAATGATTCCTATAAGAAAATGATTAAAAATTATAAGAACAAAATATCAAAAAGCATTTCTAAACTCAAAAGTGATTAAATCTATTAATTTAATAATGCTAGGTAGCAACTAATAATTATTCAGTGGAGAATTGTGGTTCTTGTAAGTGGTGGCCCTTCAATATATATATATATATATATATATATATATATATATATATATATATATATATATATATATATATATATTATATATATATATATATATTGGTGTAAGCCCTAGAGGTCAATATTTTTGATACTTGTATCGAATTATTTATTAATAATAAAAGACTTTTTCTTTATTACGTTTGTTTAATAAAGTCCCTAAAATAGCTAGTCTGTTTAATGTATCAAGTATGACTTAATCATAAGATCACATTAAACATAAGGACACTATTCTTAAAGTATCCGTAGTCAAACTTTATTGTGAAGTGGGATGACATTAAAGCATTAAGACTATTATGTATATAGATTGATGATCACATCTCATGGATCATGGATAAGGAGTTATCAAGTCTTAAACATAGGTATGAATATTAAGAGTAATATTTATACCGGATTGACCCGCTATGAGAATACTATATAGAAAGTTATGCAAAGTGTCATAAGGTATTCTCATGGTGATAATGGTATATACCACTCTTCGACCTGAAACCACTATGGACCCTAGATGTAGAGTCGAGTGCTTTATTGCTGATCAAACATTGTCCGTAACTGGATAACCATAAAGACAGATGATGGGTACTCCACGAAGCATGCTGAGGGACATGAGTGACCTAGATGGAATTTGCCCATCCTGCATAACAGGATAAATGTCTATGGGCCCAATATTGAACTGGACAAGGATGACACGGTTTATGCCTTGTGTTCAAATAGACATAAGGGCAAAAGGGTAATTATACACATAAGTATTATCACAGAAGGTTTTGTCAGATCACATGACATTTTCGTGTCTTGGGTAGCAGTGATGTGTTGCTAGATACCGCTCACTGTTTATTATGTTAAATGCGTGATTTAATATAATTGTCAACGTCACGAAAACCTACAGGATCACACACAAAGGACGGATTGATGAAAGATAGAGTAACTAAGGAATACCGTAAGGTACAGTGCCCTTAAGTGAATTATAGAACATCGTAAGGTACGGTGTACTTGAGTAGAATGCGAAATATGGTAAGGTACCATGGGCTTAAGTGATTTTGGGCATATTATAAGATATGGGCCAAAATACATTTAAGTGGACTTTTTAGCTTTTTAAGCCCACACAAGTGGTTCTATAAATAGAACCCTTGTGCAGAAGCATTGATTGCGGTTACATTACTTTCGTTTTCTCTCTCTCTCACTCAAGGCCTTCATTCATACCAGCTAGCACTGAGATTGAAGGAATCCGTTCGTGTGGACTGAGTAGAGACGTTGTCATCGTTCAACGTTCGTGATCGCTTCGTGGATCTGCATCAAAGGTTTTGATCGTCACAAGAGACCTGCACCAAAGGTTTCAATCGTCACAAGAGATAAATATTCTATCACTGATCATGACCATTCGTAAGGAGGAGAAAATTTTAATTTCCGCTGCGTTTTGGACCGCAATTCTCCTTTAAAATATATATATATATATATATATATATATATATATATATATATATATATATATATATATATATATATATATATATATAATGTTCATAAATATGTCAATTAATGCATAATAGTATTCATTCTTAGGATAGTTTTTAAATAAATAATTAGATGAGTTGTTTTTAATGATAAAATTAATATTATATTATTAGAATATTTTTATTAATTGAAATTAATATGTTACTCGACTAAAATGAAAGTTTGTCGTAAATATGAATCAGATAAAAAATAATAAATATTAAATTAATGTTATAAAAAGACAATTTATAAAAAAAGTGTTAATGAGATATTTTTATGAAATAAATGGAGTAATACTGGTGGAGAGTTCGTGAGACCATTAAATCTTTCACTTTTGACTATAAATTCATATTTTGTAAAGATAAATAATTAATTAACTTGTGGTGGAGAATCAAAGAAGGATTCCAAAACCAGGAAAGAAGAATTTCATTCCATGTTTGAAACACAATATTACATTCCACTATAAATCATGTCATGATTTACATCAAAGACAAAGGCAAACATTTGGAATGATTTGTTGGACTTTTTCTTCACCCTTTTTATTTTAAGGTTTAACGGTGATATATTGGTTTTAAACTGTCATCCAATAAAAATATATCATTTCGTCATATCATTTCAGTATTTTGAAAAATTTCAATCTAACCTGGCAGGATGCATGGTCGTCATTGATTAACAGTATAAAATAAATTTACACGGTCAGTACACCACTCATTTTCTCTTTATTTTATTAAGGGTTTTTTTAAAATATTTTTGAACTCTAACTTTTTTATTGAATTAAATTCATGAGTTTCATATTTTAAAAACAAATTTCAAGAAAAAATAAATGTTAGAATGAGTATTGAAAAGAGAGAATTCTTAAAGCTCATGTTTTACAAATAGGTAGTTTGTTCATATTAATTTTGAATATGTTTGAATTGTTTTGTTGATAATTGTATATTAAATAAACATGTATATATTGTTGTCGGCAAAAAAAAATATTTCTTTTCAAAATGATTGATTTTTTTTACCTTTAGAATTGGACCAATTAATATTTAATTCGAGGGTTAATTTTGAAATTAAATGATTTCAATCTCCTCTTAATCGTAATTGCGTCTCAATCGTATATGTTGGGACCGAATCAGTCTTTTTTATTAAACTCGGCGTCAATTAACATAAATTAAAATTAAAATGATTAATTTAATTAATCATTTATAAAAGTGGTGTCTTTACAAAAAAAATCTACAAACAATTTTAATTATCTAAAAAAATATGAACAATCTTTTACAGGTATATTAATGATATTATAAAAAAAAATAACAAAAAATGAACTGAATTTGATAATGCGGTGGAAAAGAATAGTTTTAATAGAATTGATTTTGTTAAAATTGATTTTTGTTTGGATCTATTAACCTAAAAGTGATTATAAATAATACATGTTGTTTGGATCAAAATTGATTTTCAATACATGATTACCAAAATGAACATTATCATATGTTTAAAATTAAATTTCATTTTTACTTTATATAATTATTTAAATTTGTGTTGCATTATTTACTCAGAATATTATCATACATTACTCAGAATATGAAGTACACTTAAGATAGATTATAGGGTAAATAAGTTAAAAGAATTGTGCATTTATAACAACAATTTAATTTTTATGCACATATAATATTAAATGATTGTACACATATATTCCATTTCAGCACATTTCACATTTAAATATTTATATAAACTCTTCTAGAAATCCTGTTAGTAGAAATTCAACAATGGTATGAAGTATGTAACTTGCTCTTCAAGTTTCTGGTTTCATGAACCAATATATGAATCTCCCTGTTACTCTACAATTTAGAAGCGCTTTTTTTTATGACTTAAAGTTTAAGTAAGTTGGATTCCACAAGCTCAACAGATAGACTGAGTAGTCGTAAGCGGCTTCAGAAGCGCTTCTCACACCTTAATATCTTCCGGCTTGCATAAGGGCCCTCTCCTACATCATCCCGGGTAGTAAACCATCCAACTGCTTTTGCAATTTGTTTAAGTTCGCTGATAACATGTACCGAGTCGCGGATATATACATAACCGCCTGGTCTAAGCATGCGGTCCATCTCGAGCATGATGGTTGAACTATTACACTTTTGTCTGAAATTTGATTATAATAATTTATCAAACACGGAATTGTATGTGCTTATAGAGAAATGTAAAGCTTCGAAGTTGGAATCGTGATTAACCTCTTTTTTTCAACGGAGAAGAGTCCTGCTGCGTTTAGCAGATCATACGTTCTTGGATATGTATCAAATGGCTCGCACCTGTCAAGATGAACAAAACTCAGCGATAAATTCACTATTTCTAGTTATTAAGCGGTAATATTTAGCATCTAAATTGATATCATTAAGAATCATATATATTCGGCCATAACAGTTACTTCATGGTTCAATCGCAGAACCTATTCGTTATTAGGCTGAACACTTTGTCTCGGATTCGAACCCGAGATCTTGCAGTTGTCTGCGTGAGTTTCGGGTGGGTGGTTATTGTCACTTCGTCTACGGACAATATAAACAAAGTGCGTAAAGCATAAGCAAATTTCTCTTACCAATCATGCATAACTCCTATTAGCCCTCGGTCGTATAGAACAGGCAAGGTATTGAATCCACTAACAGGAACAACATTCATAACCCAACAGTCAATCTGGAGATCATGCATTGCTGCAGCAAACCTGCATTTGTCAAATTGAAAGTTACATCATAATACATACACACCGAAGAGTTCCATAATCATTTTGCAACTGATAACAGACAACGAAATCAAACACAAAATACCGAAACAAGAAGAAGAAAAAAACTACTATACCCTCCAAATCCTGCCCTCATGTCCATTACATTTCTTAAGTTGAGCTTCTTCCAATTGAAAGCATGGACATAACTATCAATTATTTCATTCCAATATTTTGATTCGGCCTTAAAGAGTTCGTTTCTGGAAATAACGGCATCCATTTTGATGCTTTGAAGTCTGTCTGGTGGTTGATGGAGGCGTGAAGGCCAGTTAGTAACATTCGCTCCATATCCATTATTAGGCAATTGAGTTATGCATGCCTTAAGACCAGCATACCTGCAAAATGTTTCAGAGTTATCAGCATCTTTCGTATTTGAACATTTGAACAATCAATCTAACATCTTTGACTCATATTAGACATTGTTTTCCATTTCACACTAGCAATCATGAAAACTTCGAATGGAATATAGGTAAATTAGGCGAGTTGAACATTCATAAGGGGCCATACCAAACATCATCTGGCTCATCATTGGACTCGCATAATGGAGGATGCACAGCAACGTCACGACTAAGGTAGCAGCTATTATTCATAGGTTTCCGCCATATAGCAATATAACCCTCTTTCCGTACAAGTTCCCAACACATGCTAGCCGTAAGGTTCTCCATTTCTGTTAAGTAATAACAAATCCAAAGATCACGTTTAGAGGTGATATCTCACTATATCAAGGTTTAAGTGATTTGATACGAAAAATAGTTACCTTTCCACTGTTCTTGAAGACTCACTTCATGTTTGTATACAGGCTGCGCTGCCCACACAAAGTAGTGACCAGCCCTCAGAAGCCTGTTTGCTTCGAGAAGTAGAATTCCATCTCCATGAAAGCAAATGAAAACAGGATATCAGTACCAAGAACTAAAGTCTTCAAACATAATCATGATTTTAGTTTTATCCATCTTTTCTTAAAATCGTCATGTTAAGAAACTTAAAAATCTAAAGCAATGTGTCATCTCATATACACAAAAACTCATTATATTGGATGCTTGAAATGAGGGATATAAAAGTTTAAACCGAGAAATGAAGTACCATCACGAGTCCAGTTAATTCTGCATCTAGAACAATGGATGAGGTCAAATGCCTGACTCGGGTACAACAAACGATGTGTAGCAAATACTGCTACATGGGCAGGCACGCCACGCTCAAGAGCAAACTGAATCTGGTTCTCATGAACATCTTTTGGTGCTATTGAAAGAGTGGTCACATTACGTTGCATCAAAAACGCACCAAAACTTGCCACTCCACAGCCGATATCTAATGCAACTCTCGTGTTGTAACCAAATGCAATGTCAGGAACCATCTACACATTCAAGTTCCGAAAAGCTCTTAGTCTCTAGGCCACAAATTTGGATAAGCTCTATATAACTCAATCTTAACAAAAATGAATAAGACACTAACCTCGGAAATCTGATCCAGGTATTTATCTGCACCATGTATAAACTGTGTTCCCCCTCCTGGAAAAACAAATTTATCCTTCTTTATTGATATCCAATTTTGGCCACTTTTATCCTCAACCAGACGCGTATGAGGTACATTACTGAACCAAATCTGTCATTGTATATAAGTTAGCGAATCCTTTCTTCCGAGTCTGAAGTCTGAATCAATTGAAAAGTATCACATTCCGCAATTTTAATGTGAAAATGCATACACTAAAACTACAAGTACAATCTCCACTGCATCATATACACAACAACACAATTCACAAAACAAATAAGATAAATCACAAATAGTCCCTAAATTCGTCAAATTTAGAAATGATCACTGAATCTGAAAATTCTCAACCGCATTACTCACAGCAACTAGTAATTAATATTAAGAACCAAAGTAAGAGAGAAAGTACCTGGTCTCTACTTTGTGGCCAAAGAATATGTTTCCGATAACCTTTAGGCCTAGGAACAATGCAATTCAAACCCTTTCCTTGTTGAGGACAATGCCGTTCATATTTTTCTCCTCTCTCGCTCATATTAAACTTTGCAATCTCTTTAACATTATCCAAACAAGGTATATAATCCACCATTTTCACATCATTACAAATCTTATACTTTTCCACCACCACATCCACCTCCTTCGCTGGCAGAACTGATTCATTGTAGTTGCTGCTGTTCCAGTTCCAATTGAGCAGTGAGTCGTCGTTTCCGACAGTGAAATTGTCTGTCATGACGCCATTTTCGTCAATTAGACCTATTCGGACTAGTGGCGGTAACGGAGGTAAAATGAAGGGTTTATGTATAGGTTGAGGTTGAGGTGGGGGTGGAGGTGGTTGTTGGTGGTGATCGGGAGGAGGAGGAGGGGGAGGGGGAGGGGTTGAAGGAGAAGGAGAAGGGAAGAAAGTGGTGAGGGAAGAAGATATGGTTGATGTTGTTGACGATGAATAGCGAGTGAAGAGAAAGATGAGAAGGGTCATAGAGAAGAGTGTGAGAGTGATGATTTTAACTGAGGAAGGAGTTTTGAGAATATCCAGAGACTTCACCATCGACGACATGGTTGGTTAGAGAGAGAGAAAGAGCGATAAAAATGGATCTTGTAATTTGGTTATGATAAAAGCGAAACAGTAACGACGTTAAAGTACAGTGACAAATATAGACAAAATTGTGAGAGTTAGGTTTTGTTTTTCTTCTTTTGTTCCTAAATTCGTATTGACAAAAGAAAAGACAAAATTGTTACTGTTGGAGAGCGTGCTGCTGAGTTGTCGGGTTTTATTTACAGCTGCGATTTTGGTGACCGGAGTTGTTAATTTCGTGATTTTTTTTACCAAAATGAGATACTTTTTCCCTTAATTTCAATATACCTTTTTCTTGTAAATTTCAATACATCATCTTTTTAAATGATTTGTCGTTTTTTTAAAACAAATATCTGCCAATTGATTTGAAGGTCTTTTATTAATTGTGATCCACTAACCAATGTAATAGACAGATTTTTTTTTCCTTTCTTTTTCACTTATTTGATTTTATTAATATCTTTTTCAAAATATTTTATTAGTATTTTAAAAATTAATAAAATACTTTAATAATGACTATTTAAAAATTAAAATATTTTATCAACGTTATTAACTTTTATAAACTATTATTTATAAATAAATTATTCAACCGCGGTTGATTAAAAAGTTAATAACAAAAGTAATTATATATTAAATAAAAGAAGTATCAAATTAATAAAATTTATTACAAAATTGAGAGATAATTTAAGTTGTATTTTCCTCGTTCTTTGTTGACGGTTGTCGATTGCATATTAACGAGGTGTTCGTTGTCGTTCGCTTTTATAAGATCCTTGTTGATTGTATATATTTTGGGATGGTTGGGAAGAACTCTTTCTCCTTCATTTGTAGTATTTAGTATGTCTCATCCACTCGAACAGCCTGTTAGGGGTTAGGGGATAGTCGAAGGGGATTTAGGTCAAAATGGTTTAGAGGTAGTTTTAATCTATAGAAATTAGGATGCACGCCAAGTGGTTACGAGAGTCTAACAAAATAATGTCGGCACTACTACAAACAATATTTTTTATGATAAAACTTCCACCTCTTCCATTAATAACCGAGGAATATGTCCATGCAGTGCCATTATTTTAAAAAAAAGTATACAACTTATACCATCGGTTATTACCTAAACCGAGAGAATATAACTATGAATGAGCTCGCTTCGAATCATTTTATGTTTTATTTTTACTTTTAATTGGTTTAGGGTCACATAACATCTTTCTCTTTTTTACTTTTTTTATTTATTTTTATTTTTTATTTGTATTATCCTCGATTATATTGGTCAACCGATGGATAATATCTTTTGCATCAACATTTTTAAATATCTTTTTTTATATTATTTTTAATTACTAATTAGTTTATTACATAGATTACGTCTTAAAATCTACATGATAGTTAATTTAAATGAATTTCCAGAATATGGCGTTATATGGGGCTTTTATACTTTTTTTTAATTGATATATTCTTTCGATTTTTCCTAAAAATATGTGTGTTTGATCTTTTGCATGAATACTTCATAGAACTGGACTTTAAATTTTCATTTACCTATCAACAAACACTCTGACCTCATCATCATTCTCTTCAAAAAAAACCTAGCCGATTTTCATCAAAACTCGAACATCATCTCTTTTCAACGTCAACTCTTCTAACATCAACTCGAACATCGTCTCTTTTCAACGTCAACTCTTCCAACATCAACTCGAACATCATCTCTTTTCAAAACTCGTTGAAGTTTCATCATCACATTTGAGGTATGTAACTCACCACTGAAATGTTCATCTCTCACCATTGAAATGTTGTTTGAACTCTTATTAAAAATATAGTTACCACAAAAATGTTGTTTGAAATATAATACCACTAAAATATTCATAGAACTCAAACGATTATCATATATGTTTCATCATAACTTGTATTTCGATTGTGATTTAGTTGTATTTCTTCTCTATGAGTCCGTGTATACCTCAATGTAAGATGTTCTATTCCATATATGTTTCATTATAACTTGTGTATTTCGATTGTGGTTTAGTTGTTGTAGTCTGAACTAAGAAAAATAAGACATATGATAACATCACTTTTACTAAGAAAACCAATTTAACCCTCAGTAAAAACAAGTGTTTCATAGACACGGTTCATAAAGTTTGTTTGCCACATTATCATTAAAATTCATCTTAGTGATTAATTTCATAAAGTTTGTTTGCCACATTATCATTAAAATTCATCTTAGTGATTAATGTCAAACTTTTTATCCATCTTTTAGATAACACTTTTGTAAGGAACTTAAGTATATATTTTTATTGTTGTTGTTTCTATATTCTAGTTAAATACAAAAGAAAAATGTGAAATATTTAGTTTGGAAAATACTAGCCCTTGGGTGGGTGTGAACTTTCATTTAATCCTGAGTGAGTCTACCTTACAAATAAAGATAACCTGTCAAAACACATTTCATTCCTTTTAAAGGACAAAATTTGAGTCCTTTTGTATTTAATTATTTTGCACAACGATTATATAAAGATTATCGTCATTCATACTTTCGGGTTAAAAAAATTAAATATGAGCCGCTGTTTTACTCCAATTTTGTCCAGACTTATAATTTTTTTTTGTAAAGTTTGATTTTTATGTATTTGATTTAATTTCATCAATTTCTTTTATCTTAAAGATAAATAAAAAACATATAGTTTGATTTTTATTTTTGCATATTTATTTAGTTTAAAATTTTCTTATAAAATAGTTTGATTTTTTATTTTTGCATTTCTTTCTTCCTTAAAATGTAAAAAATATGTATACAAAAAAAAGTTTGTTTTATATTAATTTTTTTCCAAATCTTAATAAGCAAGAAACCATGAAAATATTTTTTTGACATAGAAAATAATCTGAACAAATAATATTTTTGATTTTCTCTTGATTGCATTTACTAACAAATGTTTATTTTTTTTCCTTTTTGATTTAACCTAATTTTTAATATAAATAGATACCGAAAATTACACAAAAAACCAGCCACAAAATTCACAAAGGAGGGAGAAATTTACATAAAAAACCATTTTCCTCATTCATCAATCTTCAACAAATTTCACCATTTTCATTCTTCTTCCTTCAAACCAAATTTCCTTCATCAACTTCACCCATAAACACACCATCACATTCCTTCAAAAAAAAAATTGGAAAGGATTGAAGAATGAATCGAGAGAGATGTATTTTTTTATGGATCAATGTGTGTGTGAGAGAAAGGAGAGAAGAGAAAAGAAGAGTGTACAAGGAAGAAGAGTGAGCCAAAACTTTTTGTGCTTTTCTATTTTTCTTTGATTATTTATTTGTGTGTTTTTTTAATAATTAAAAGAGAAATGCCACATGTCCCTATCTTATTGGGGCCATAATAAATTTGAAAAATTCAAACTTTTTTAGCTATAATAATTAATAATAAAAAAAAGATCAGAGTGAGAAAGAGGGGGATTTTTTTAAAATAATCAACATTTTCAAATTAAATTCTAAAATAAGCAATATTTCAGATATTTACCAAACTAACCATGTTTCAAATAAGAAAATTGGCCGACAAAAGGAGTAGCCACTCATAGTGGCGCATGCATTATAACTTTGTACATATGTGTCATCCCCTTTGACGACTGCATGTACATGACGCCACTATAAGTGTCGCATGCATGCATCCTATAGGAGCATGCGCCACAAGCAGTGACTACTGCTTTGTTTATGAATTCTATAAATATTGCATCCCCTTCCCATCATTTTTCACACATCTTCTAATTATCTCATTCAATTTTTTTCAAAATATCTTCATATATGTGTTTTTATATTCACAAGAGAAATGTTGATTTAATTTATTCGGCAATAAAGCCTTCGATGAAGATCCGACTATGAAATACATAGACATTCGAGCATATTAATAGGAGCTTGATCCGTTAGTTAGATGGAGATATTATAGAGGGAGAAAGGTTTAGAAGAATTCAAAGTCTTGTTACCGTGTACAACGATAATGGAGAAAGTCGTTTATGGGACAATGCTAAAATTGATAGAGATGTTCGCATTATGATGCACAGTTCTGAGAAAATTGTCCTGATGGTTGTAATCGCATAGTTATATTGTTTAGTCCTTGTATTTGTTTGTCTTGTTGTTTAAATTATTGTTTACTTGTTATTTAAATTTTTGTAACTGAATGTTATGATATTTATGAAATGAATGTTGCTTTCAATATAAAGTAAAATGGTTACACATAAAATTATGTTGCTTGGTCCAACATTGGGATAATTTGTGCGATTGTGTCCGGGCTGACGACATGAACTACATAATCTCACCAATTTGTTTGTCGTATCCATTTCGGTTAGAATATGTGTGTTGTTAGGGCGACCCTTTTTCTTTCTTCACATTTTTTAAATGTGCCAAACTATCTTCCCTTGATATGCAGGCCAATAATCCTCATTTTCTATCACCGGAAAGCTATTGTTATAATCATTGCATGGGATTATGACTTTGTAAACGACAGATAGTGAGTTGAAAGGCTCTTGTCGAGCCCTTGAACATGCAGTTGTGACATGGGAGCAAGGCATATGAAAGGCTTCTAACTTTCCGCACTCGCACCAACCTTTATCTAGTTACACTCGATAGTATCCCCTCGGCCTCCCTTCATTATGATTAATTGCCTCATCTACACTTAACTAACCTTTATGACGGTCAAACACTGTGATCACATGTGTGTTAGCTTTGGCAGTTTCCTCTTTAATGAATTTCATTGAAGTATCATTGAACAAATGCCTCGATTGTAACACTGAAATCCATTTTGAACATCTGATATCAAACAGTGAGCCTAACCTAAAATAGGTTTCTCTCACAAAAGCGGTTATTGGTAGGTTTTGGATGCGTTTGAAGATAGCGTTCATAGATTCCACGAGATTTGTTGTCATGTGACCCCATTGTTGACCATTGTCGTATGCCCTAGTCCACTTCTCCAATGGAATATTGTCGATCCATCTTACTGCATCTGCATTTGTCAATTTGATTTCTTTGCGGTAGTGTTTGAAGGAAAGTTCTTTTATGCATACCATGTGTTCACAACCTTCTTCTGCATCGTATTGTCTTTCATCTCCTGCATGAAATTTTGAGTGATGTGTCTAATGCAGTAGATATGCATTAAAGGAGGATCTTGTCAGTTGTTATCAAGGTTTTTATAGGTACTCTCAATTGATGGATGTTTGTCTAAAATCAAGCTTAAGTTAGGCTGAAGAGCAACGTGTAATCATAGATTTTTTAGGAAAAACCTTCATCCATCAGTAGTCTCTCCTTCAACTAGAGCGAAGGTGATTGAAAAAATGTTATTGTTGTCATCTTGTGCCACTTCCATGAGTAATGTTCCTTTATATTTCACGTACAACCATGCTCCATCAATTTGTATAATAGGTTTACATAAAGCAAAACCTTTGATGCATGGTTCATACGCCCATAAGAGTTGGTGGAATATGCCATTTCCATTTACACAAGTCCTGTCTTGGGTATATGCCGACAAGGTCTCCAAAATGACAACATTCCCCAAAGAATAATGCTTAAGTGCCACCAAGTATTGTGAAAGTTATTTATACGAATCCTCCCAATTTCCGAACAATCGTGCAACCGCCTTAGTCCTAGCTATCCATGATTTCCTGTACGAGGGAGTATAATTGTATCGTACTCACCTTCAATGATGAATTGTCGCTAATGACAAATAAAATTTCATCACGTATTAACTAAGAGCTCAATTTGCGTTGATCCTGCATCGCATTGGTGATTATGAAAGTATGAGTTGGACCCATAAAACTTATTTCTCAAGAATCACTCATCTTCCGATAAGATATTGTCAACCTGAACATGCATAGCTCATTACCATATAATATCTTGTACATCATCACATTAGTTTGATCGATCCTATAATCAGGTGATATTTCTATGTGATACTTTTTAATAGCTCTAACACAATCTTCTTTTGTGCGAAATTTGTCTCCCATTTTTAATGATGCTTCTGTTTGCATATACGAATTGTAAAATATATCTGACGATGGTTCATCTGCACCCAAGTTCAAATTTGTCATGTGTTAAGACGGATAATACACATGACTAGAAGGTAATGGATCTTGCTTGTGATCGACAGTGTCATCGTTCACCATTTGATCAACCAATATCTCTTCTTCCTCGTTAACAACATCGACTTCAACTTGTTCTTCATCGTCAGTTTTGCAAAATACTTGTGATGAGTCAACGATCTGAGATAACTAATATCGTTGAACCGAAATTTTCATGACTGAGAAATATATTTTGAACATCTTCATCGTCTCGTATCTTTAGCTGATAAAACTTGACTTGGTTGTCGGCAAATTTGTAGATAATTTATGCCACCGAACTACACAACAACTTCGTTTCTATTAACTCTTTCAAATGTGAAAATTTTGATCGTCTATTTATCGTAAACCGAGTAACTTCGGTATTACGAAAATTAAAACCGAAAAAGTCACATTCAAATATCTCACCATTGATGTAAGCATTAATCATGTTTTGTGGTGAAGGAGTCATTTATATGAAATGCAATGTATTTTAGTGTACTAGTTGTGATGTTACTGTGTGAGTTGATTCTGAAACAAAGGAGCATTCACTTAAATAGGAATAACGCGGATTTACCAAAAAGAAACCCATGTGTCATAGGGTATGCTGCATTTTCCTTTTTCTTAACTTATGCGCCATAGTGAGTGGTTTGTCCTTTGTCTGCATGCATGACCCTAGCCTGCTCCTCCACCACGAATCTTTGCATGCATAAGTCATAGTTTCATAGAATGTGTCCCCTGCAACGAATCTATGCATGCATGCGCCTAGGAGGCGCCATTTTGACTGGAGAATGCTCTTAAAAAATAACTCATGCGCCATTAGGTATGACGCATACATTAGAGACTACATGCAACATGAATGCTATAAATATGGCTATGTTACTCAGCATTTCCATCAAACACACTCAATCTATCCATTTTATCAACAACAAACACCCAATCTATCCACTTTATCAGCAACAAGTACTCAAAAGCATTCCAAAAAATGTCTCTACTAACCATGGGTGATGAACATCGAGGAACTATCAACAACATTGCGGAGTTTGTAAGTTACTATTTTGAATGTATTATAAAGTTTCCTGTTGATACTTTTCCTTATTTTTTTTCCTTAATTTTTTTTCTAAATTCTCTTTTGTTAGGATCCACAAAGATTTTAATGTTGTGTACATGAATATGTAGCACACGGCCCATTGATAGAACCATATTTACGAGAAGATGATTTTGGTCACTTACTCAGCATAGCCTCATACTCTGATGATTACAAATTTATCCTTATTCTGGTAGAAAGGTGGAGACCCGAGACACACACATTTCACCTTCCGTTTGATGAATGCGCTATCACACTAGAGAACATGTACATGTTGTTGGATCTACCTATCGAAGGTAAGGTTGTTATTGATATAGTTAACCAAGATAACACAATATGCGAAGAATTATTGGGTGCCTCTTTATGTGAAGACATAACTAGGGGTCAAGGTATTAATATAAAATATCTTAAACAATACTATTCAAGCTTAACATTAACCGAAGATTCGATTGAGTATGAAAAAATACTTAAAGCTCGGTGTTATATTATGATTCTATTTAGTAACTTTTTATTTCCTGAAACTACTGGTAATAGGGTAAATATTATGTATTTTTCTTTCTTAAGAAACATAAATAAAATAGGAACATACAGTTGAGGTTTATCTATTTTGTCTCATCCATATAGTTCTTTGTATAAAAATGCACAAAATGATACTTGTTCATTTTATTCTTGCGCCTTTTTGCTACAAGTCTGGGGTTGGTCGAGAATATCGTCACTCGCCTCGATCAACGAGAAACCATTCACATTCTTTTTGGCAACAAAGTAAGTTTATTTTATTTTATTTTATTTCTTCCAATTAATTACTTTATACTACAATTAACTGTAAATAATTTATTTTCAATATTTTCAATTTAGGTGGTCTATTATGGGGATGAACTACAACATATGTCCCAAACATGATATAATAGTCTATCACAATCTTTTAGACCATCTTGGACCAGACGATGTATTAGAACTAAACAACTCTAAATTTTGTTTTAATATTACCAAATTATACATCTTCTAATCATTCATTTTTCTTATACAGTTTATCTGGAGGCCGTATTTGGGTCTCGACCATCAGGTTAACCCCGATGATATTGTCATTTGGACAACAAAAATACTAATCATCATGTTCACTTTTACGGAGATACACCAAAGTGACCGTGTCAAACTGCAGTTCAACATGCAACAACAAATTCCAGACCCTCCAATGTGTTTGGGAGAATGGCATTAACTAAGAGTCGATGCCCAATGGGGTTATTCTGTTTGGAAAGAGTTTGCTAAATAGATGTGTTGTCAATTAAGGGATTAACATCGACGCATCTTAATCGAACCTATCATATATGGTGCTAGACCAACTCAAAATTATATGGATTGGTATAGGTCAATTACAACGGCATATTTTGTGTCTAAGCCAGAGTATTTGATTGACCCACGCCAACGAGATTTGTCATCACACGTCCAACAACAAACCCCCTCCCAACAACCAACCCCGCACCATTACTAAACGCAACAATAATGTCAACCCACCCAAACCCAATGATCAACCTCACAACGTCACCATATCAGATACACCCAACCACCAAACACTCAACTCCACAATCAATTCATACCACACACTCAAACACAAAACCAAAAGCATGATCCATACCACCAATAACCATATGTCACCACCACATCTTACTATAGCCCTGATGATTCATACGATTCCACCTCATCCCACCATAGCCTCTACTAATATACACCCATGCATCACATCGTCAAAGCACCTAACCACCACATGACTTTTTTTCACCATAAGAACCATTGCTTCATTTCTAAAACGATTCAATGTCCCAATTCAACCAACCATCTCATCCACATGTAACCCATCCACCACAACCCAACTACGAGAACATGGGCACCCAACTCGACTACGGCACCCCCGACTCCTGGAGAGAAATGATTGAAAATTTGTTAGATATGTCAGAACTCTCCCACCAGCCACCTTTTCCTCAAGCCAATACTAGAAGACCCCAAACACCTCAGGGAAATTGTAGGAGACCTCGAAGGAAAACAAATGCGCTGAGATGTGGAATCGGATGACATTATGATTAAGGATGGAAATATGCAAGGCCTATTAACTAGGGCCTACATCCTAACCTACATAGGCTCAGGCTAGGCCAAGCTTTTTTTTTTCAAATAGAAAAGGCCTAAGCTTTTTTATAAGCCTATTTAGTTAAAAAGGTTAGGCCTCAGACAATCAAAAAACCTTTTAAGCCTATTAGTCTAACCTATTTAAATAAATATGAATAATTTTTTATTATCATTATATTATGTTTTGTATTTTGAATTAAAATACATAAATGCAACTAGGTTATCTTGGAGAACTTATGAAAATAAGATGAAAACGCCTTATGAACAATGTCATAAGTTGTTTTCATATGTTTTGTTAAAAAAATAGTCTCACAAAACTTATCGAATAGGTAAATTAAAATAAGTCAATGCAAATAAACTTTTAGTCTCATTAGTCTTTTAGTTTGTTAGACTATTTTAACATTATTTGAATTGCTTATTTACATATGTCTAAAATAAATAGGATTTTATGTAGGCTAACAGGCTAACTAGGCCTTCGAAAAGGCTAGACTCGTACCTTAAAATAAGTTTATGACAGGCTACATGTCAGACTTAGGCTTTGGATTTTTTGGCATGGCAGACTTAGGCTTGGCAAAGCCTAGCTCGGCCTAGCCTAACTCACCCCTAGCTATGATCGAACGGGTCATTGATTTTCTATTCAATCATTGTGTAATTTAATTTTTTGAAATAATATTATAAATTAATTTTAGTTTTCTATTTTATTTCAAATTTATTTATTGTCAAAATAATTTAAATAAAATAAAAAACCATAAACAAAGTAGTAGCCACTGCCTGTGGCGCATGCTCCTATAGGATGCATGCATGCGCCACTTATAGTGGCATCGTGTACATGCAATCTCCAGAGGGGATGACGCCTATATACAAATTTACAACGCATGCGGCACTATGAATGACTACTTTTCTTGTCAGCCAATTTTTTTTGTTTGAAACATAGTTAGTTTGGTAAATTATTTAAAATATTGGTTATTTTAAAATTTAATTTAAAAATGTTGGTTATTTAAAAAATAATAATTCGAGTGGGGAGTTGTTTTATTTTCTTTATTATTTGTTTATTTATTTGTACTTATGTGTTTTTTTTGTTTTAGGGTTTTTTGTTTGATGTTGGACTGGAGCCATTGGGGCCATGTTTTTCTACTTCGCTGCATCCTTTTTGCTTGCTTAACACCCTCTTTCTATTTTTATTTTTATTTTGTTATTTGATTTTTAGATTAATCTTTGCATTATTATTAAAAATAATAAAATCAAATAATCAAGAGTTATATCAAATTATTTTAATAATAAATCAAACTTCTTTTGCAAAATTAGATGAACTATTTGGAACACTTTAGCTGCTCCTCGAATATACGAGTGGTTGGTGTACGCTTCTTTGCTCGAATATTCGTCTTCCGAATAAAACACATTAATTAATACTTGTATGAAAAGGGAATGGATAGACGCACATCCCCTTGTTCCTCGAATAAACAAGTGGGAGACACACATCGCTGCTTTGAATTTTCGTCTTCCGTAAAGAAATTTTATTTTAAAAACTTGGACAAAAAGGGAATGGGGGGATGCACATCCTTTTGATCCTCGAATAAATGAGTGATTAGTGTATACTTCATTTCCCGGGTATTTTTCGTCCACCTAAAAAACAACTTCAACTCATCAAACATACTTTGCCCCCCTAGCGTAACTAAACCAACTTGTTCACAAACGATGGTGTTTTATCCATTCCAATGCAATACAAGAAAATGCTTCATTCCATATGTGTGTGTGTGTGTATGTTAATATGTGTATGTATGCGCGCATGTGTGTGTATGTGTGTGTGTGTGAGAGAGAGAGAGAGAGAAAGAGAGAGAGAGAGAGAGAGAGAGAGAGAGAGAGAGAGAGAGAGAGATATCTACCTTAGTATCTTGAGAGTTACTTTTGTACCTTTAACATTTGACTAATCACTTAGACATGTGTTAAGCACATGAGCAGACAAACTTTCACACTTCCTCTCTTTCACAATTTTGGAGCTTCAAGTTCTCTTGCTTGACTTATCGATGACTTAACACTTCCATTAGAACTTGAATATTTTGAATTATGAGCCTTGAGATATCTTTTTTATTGGATGGCATCATCAGAGACTAATGGATAGTTATCACCAAGTGTTTCATTGAACATTGTTTGACATATGATATTGTCATCATCAAAAGCAGCAAGATCATCTAACGGTTGCAAAGAGTTGTACTTGCAAGCATAAAGATCCTCATAAAGCTACATTATTGATGGCGGTCGCACAAAAAGAAATCACCATATTTTCCAATTATTTTTTCTGTTTTGAAAGTGATACTGGTGGTGGTTAGAGTTTCTTTCTAAAGTGAAATTCTGGTATCAAATATAAGATGTCGAAGGTAATGTTACGACACTGATATCTGTTAACACACAATGGATAAATAAACATAATGGTAAAGCAAATAACACAGGCAATTGTTAACCCAGTTCGGTGCAACTCACCTACGTCTGGGGGCTACCAAGCCAGGAAGGAAATTCACTAAAATAGAATTAGTTCAAAGACTATCTGTACACTTCAACAAGTAACAGTCTTTCTCACCTAATCTCTACCCGTGCAACTTCTACCTAAGCACTCTTAGATATGAGAACCCACTCACTTCCCTTACAATCACACACCAGTGATTTTAAACAACAATCCCTTGTGAAAAGAAAATACTTTTCAATTACACACTCTTGATTTTACTTCACAGTTTCAATCAAGAAGACACACTCTTGATCTTGCTTCAAAGCTTTGATCAAGAAGACACACACTTGATCTTGCTTCACAGATTTGATCAAGTAGACACACACTCTTGCTTAACAGCTTTAGACTGACAAATTACAACCACAAATCAGTCCAATTCAATCATCAATGGATGACTTGAATGACCTACAAGTCTTACGACTAAACAGACACAAACCCTAACTCTCTCTCTATATTTCGCTCAGTCTTGGTTGTGTGTACAAACAGGTTTTCTAAGTCCCTTTTTATAGAAGCATTCTGCTGGGCTCTGACATCTTGAAAACCCTAAATCTATTTTCCAATCAAATCTTTTTATAACAGCTGTATAAATCTCCTTGGAAAATAAGTAAATCTGGTTGTAATCCATGATTGAATGCGCCAGCTAGCCATATCTTCAATCATCCAAAGATTTCCATTAATTGTGCAATCACAAAACACCAGACATTCATACTGAATGTTCTGTGTACAGGATGTCATAACATCGGGTCTGACATCCTGGAAAAATCCTGCATAATCCAATAATTCCTTTTATAGCTTTTAGCAGGTACAGCCATATCAGATGCCATGACATTGTGTATGTCATCTGAAACAATCCTGCATGAACATGTCTTCCATTTAAGCTCCAGCAGGTACCGCCAATATCAGAAGCCTTGTCATTGTATGTGGCATTCTGAAATAATCCTGCTTGCACATGTTCTTGAATTCCAGCAGGTACATAGGATATCTCATGTTAAGACATCACACATGACATCTTGTGAACACTCTTTGTTTTACCAAAATTGCTGCCAACACTTAGAATCAACATAAAGAATTTAAGAATACAAGTTACACCACAAGTCTAAGGATGGAAAAAAACTTGTACCTACGGGTATCCGTGGATAAAATCAGTCATCGATACGAGGCGAGTAGTTTGATGGATATCTGCGAATACAATAAATGGATATTTAAATACCTATTTTTTAATGGATATGGATGAATATTTATGATACTTGTGTTTACGAATATCCGTATCAGTTAATAAATTATTAAAAAAATTATCTGGACATCATTAGTTTATTATATTCTGTCTTTTCATCTTCTAAAAAAAGTAGTCTTCTCATTTTTTTGAATAAAATCTTTCATATTCCATACAAATTCTATTTGATCATTTCATATTTAAGTTTCTTCTATACTCATACCTCCCTTCAACAATTCCACCATCCAACCAACCAGTATTGCCTTTCCTCCGTCCAACTAGTGTCTCCTTTCATACTCCTTCGTCGTCCGATCTTCCACCATAACTCACAATCACAATATCTTTCATTTGTTTTTGGTTAAAAATTAAATGTATGGAAGAAATATTATTATATTTTAGTGAAAAAGAAGGAAATTAATGTGATAAGATTTTGTTATTAAATTGATAATGAATTGTATAGATTTTATGTGATAATAACTTTTTGTGCCTTTAAAAGAATCTAAAAAAAATAAAAATATATTATTTTTTAAAATGTTATCCATGGATATCTATAAATATCCACGAGTATCTTAAAACCCGTGGACAACCTGCTTAACAGATACCCGCATGGATATGGACTAAATATGAATATCATATTTATCTAATTGAACGGACACAAATATCATACTATCCACATCCATGAATATCCATTTACATTCCTACACAAGTCAACCTAAAAATGAATGGCAATATCCTCCATCTTTACATATGTATTTTGTCAGACATATTGCCCAGAACTTCAGGCGGGAGACTAAAGGCAAAATTCTTTCATAAAAACATTATTAACGTGTGTAACGAACTTTATTTATTATTACAGCTATTATCTATGCTTATATTCATACACTTATTGTAAGACCCTAATTTTGACCCTAAGATCCCTCATAGCATCATTACATTGCATTTGCATTGCCTCAAGGATCATAAGCATCTTGGTTCCCTTTGCCTTTGGGTTGGGACCTCTTATGAGTGGTTTGAGATCACCAAGCATGCTTGAATTGTATATTATTTGTTTTCTCATTTTTATTTACTAACCAAAAGCACAAAAATATGTCACTAACATTTCTTGTTTGAAGCTTGAGCAATCACAAGGTCAAAAGGCTTCTAGGTGATCCTATGTGCAATGGCATGGTCAAGAAAAGATGAAAGCAAGCATGGCAATGGTTCCCAAAGCTATCATCCATCAAATATGCCTCCCAAGTATGTCAATTCATCATTTTGATCAAAGCAAGTCAAGGGGTTTGAGGTTTGTTTCCCAAGGAAACCCTAATTCATCTGCTCATCAACTGTGCCTTGTTCATGAAGCAATCTCAGCCCATGGTCAAATACAATCAAGGAAAGTTATTTAATTAATCATTTCATGCATATTTGAACTTATTTGAGTGTCCTCTATCATCAATTCATCAAGATATGAGTTGTGGACTTGAGAAGTTGATCAGTCAATTCATCTGACTATTTTGAAATGCACTGAGACCTAACGTTTTATGTGTTGGTCAAATGGAGATGACCCCAAGAGAAAAAAATGTTCTTAAGGACAATCTGAACAACTTTCATGTTCATCAAAATTTGATTTGAAGCTTGGAAGGTCATCATCCATTCTAAGACATTATAGGTCATTATGACTAAAACCCTAATTTTGGGTCAACTTCCCAAGAACATAACTCATTCATTTTTCATGATTTTGGAATGAGACTTAATGAATTGGAAATCTTGTTGTGTCTAATTCAAATGTTATGTTGACAAAAATTGCAAAATCTCAAAATAAATACATGTGATAATGCAAAACATTATAGGTCACTTTGGACCAAATGCATTGAAATATGAAAAAGTCCAACTTCAAGTGTCCATAACTTCTTCATCAAAAATCCAAATGATGCAAAATTTAAGTCCAAATTTATTGTCTTGAAAATATCTACAATTTTCATATTGAATATTTTATCATTTGGAGCTTTCATCATTGAAACAGAAGAGCTTGAACATTGGCCAAATTTGGAAACTTCACATATGCATGTTTTGCACCCTACACTTCAAGCTCAAATTTCATTAATTTCCAAGGCCCAATTGGAGTTTTGATCAACATAGAATTTGTTCCTTATGCAACAAGCTTTCTAACCATTACTCATAAGGTTGCATTTGGAGTTTGGAAGCATCATTTTCGAAGAGGAGAACTTTTAGTGCATTTTGGGAAAACTTAATTCAATTGCCATGCATGAGCTGATTACATCTAAATTATACGTCCATTTCATTCATTCATGATCTCAGCTTGCCAAGCCATGTGGAATTGGGCCCTTCATGCGCCTGTACAGGCCCATGCATGGAGGCCCTTTCCATTCATGCAAATTTGAAGTCACACATTCAGCATTGCTTACAACTCTCTCCATATATAAATATCATGCCATATCTTCACAATTCTTCAACCTAATGACGCCTAAATCTCTGTTGAATTGAATCCCCACCCATACCAAAGGAACAAATATCATTTTTCTCTAAAAATTTCAGATCTAGAATTCAGTTTCCTTGACTGTTTTCTTCAGATCTAAAGTTCTTAGACCTTCTTCATTTGATCCATTGAAGCTTCTGTTTGCAAAAGGAACCAAAGAGAGTGACTCAATTCTTCACAATCCAAAGGTTTTGCTCAATTGCATTTTGCTTCAAATCTCCTCATACATTGCTCCATTTGCCTTGATTTTGTGTTGTCTGAAGTCCTCTATATATAGGTGTCATCATTGTGTTCTTAATTGTTGAAATCAAGCAAGTTTAGTTGAACACCACCAAAGTTCCATCTCTAATTTCTCTCTTAATAGAGATCTAGAGTGGAATTGAGTGGCATAGGAGTGATGTACATCACTCCACCTTTCGAATGGTACCTGGATCGTGCATTTTAATTAACATTTTTTTACCTGCAATTTTTGATCTTCATCGGAGCTAGCCGGAGAAGACGGTGGCACTGACCACCGTCTGGTCTCCAGATCCAATCGTGGCCGTCCATGTTTATTTCCAGATCTAATCTCAGCAGTCCAAACTTATGACTTATTTTAATTCAGCGTGTGGTGGCATTGACTTTGGAACACGTTGGACGCGCGCTTATGGATGTTTGGATCTGCCAACTCAATTAATGAGCCCAGATCCAAGGGCTCACACTTTTTCCTTTTTTTAATTCTGATTTTATTTTCTATTTTATTTTTTTATTCCATTTCATTTTCTAAAATTCATATCTCTTTTATTATTGGTCCAAAAATTATGGGACCAATTGCATTATTTCTCTTTTAATTTCTAGTTTCTAAAAATGATTTTTAATATTTTTTATTTTATCATTTGCTATTTTTTAATAATTTTCTCTTTTCTGGTTATTTTTAATTCATTTTAAATAGTTTTTGATATTCAAAAAATACAAAAATATTTTCTCCACCTCTTTGAGTGATGATAGATCTATGAAAAATATTCTCATCAATTTATTAATTGATTTGAGATTTATTTGAGATTTTAGTTCAATTAGGTTATTTTTATGCATTTTTAACTGATTAAAAATAGTTTCTGACTTTTAAAAATGCTGAAATTTTTTGTCAAACTTTGTTTGACCTTGTTGAACTTGGGATAATTCACTTGGACTTTTCAAAGTTGATTTGAAGTGAGTTTGAAGTTTGACATTTCTTTAATATTTTAATTCAAGTTTTATTTTGAATATTAAAAATGTCAAAAATATTTTGTTTATTTCTTGACTTCTAATATTCATTTTGCTTCTGTTTTCTATTGTTTTACCTTGATCTTCTATATCTTTGGTCAACACTTGTTGATTGATACATTCCATTTCATTTAATGCACTTTATTTCTTCATTTCTTTCTTCTTCTTCTCCTTCTTCTTTTTTTATCAATGAGTTAAAGGTTGATGGTTAGCATTGATTAGGGAGGTTTAATCTTCCTTGATTCAAATCTAATTCATCTTGATCAATTGATCAAGTGAATGACTTTGCATTAAGGATAGATTGCTTTCTAAATCATGCAAAGGACCTAAATCAATACAAGATCATTTCTCATCTTCTTTTTTGCATGGCAAGTTGTTGGAGTTTGATTCACTAATCAAGACCTCTAACTTGTGTTGTTGCCTACATTATTATTGACCGGCCTCATATAGTTGTGACTTCTACACAAGTCCAATTACGATTGCTTAATATAGCGCTAAATTTGCCTTATGGCACACTAACTACTAACACTAACCATTAACTATTGACATTTACTTCTTGCTCTTTACATTTATGCAATTTACTATTCTTGTACATATTACTCATTTGCTTTTCCCCCTTTGCTCGCTTGAGCACATGTTTATGTTAATGCAATTTGCCTTTTGCTCACTTGAGCACATAATTGTGTATATATCATTGTGCTTGTGTTTTGTTTTGATTGTTGTGGACCAAATGCAAAGAAATGGACAAATGGACTTAGTTTCTAGGACTTTCCCTATGCAAATTGGAGTAAAAGGACCTTAATGTTAAAGATGGATTAGAAGGACCAAACCTCTAAACTCACTCTTGTCCATTCTTGATTTACTTCATGGAACTTTTGATGTGTGTGCTTTTGTGCTAGGGAATTCTATGAGAGCTCAAATAGAAGAACCATTGCCATGTTCATCCAAAGTGAAAGATACAAGATACATTGAGGATCTTCTAAGAAGCTTGTTTGATTGTGTTGATTGCTTGAGCTTACTATTATTATGCTTGCATATTCCAAAGGATGGGAGCTACTTGGATCATCAATATGATCTCAGGAGAGGAACTTCATTTGTGGTCTTGTTTCTTATCCCTTATCTCTTGTATGATTAGGACTTTAGCCATTCTTCTTCTTCCCTCCACTCTAACCCAAGCCAAAACTTTTTGTGCAAACATTTAACACTTCTTTTCAAACATTAGAAACCTAAGCCTTATGCTTTTGATTTTCAAACTTTCTTTTCATAATACTTATTTTGAATTAAACTTCTAAATCAACTTTGACCATATTTTGTAAATACTTTTCATTGGTAAATACCACTCATTCAAATACCTTTTTGTGGTTTCAATGGCCACTTTCTTGATCAAATTTTTTATAACCTTTAGCTATTAGGTTTAAGTTATCCTTGTGGTAGATGTAATATTCACCTATATCCTTAGTGATGGACAATGAGTCTTCCATGCTTATTATAGGGTTAACCCTTCATTAGCATGTTGAAGTTATCCTCACATGGTGGATTTGTGGTTTTAGGTTGAGTTTTCTCCCTTGGATAACAAAAGACCTTAAGGCTTTTGGACCAATCAATTCACCAACTCATTTTGAGATTTTTACCCCGAACTATGAGGTTTTGATCCTAATCTTTTTTAAGATGGTACGTAGGCAATGGGTTTATCCATCCAAACACAAAATGTAAATAAACTTGTATATTCTCTTCTCATCTCTTCAATCATGTTTGCACAAATAAATTTTCACAAAATACCAACCTTACAACAAATGTGAAAAGGGCTCCCTAGGAGTACCTAGGATGTTTTGGGTGCTTAAAACATTCCCATTGCATAATCAACCCCCTTACCCAGATCTCTGACATTTTTACTAGTTTTTGATTCGATAAAACTTTTAGGTTTTTGTTCGCTTTCTAACCATTCCTTTGGATAAATAGAAGTGCGGTGGCGACTCGACTTGTATGGTTTACCTTGGATTTAGTCAATATCTCTAATGGTAACGAATACCCCGCTACACTTATGTTAACTATTTTTGACAATACATGATATGTATTAAACCCACCTACATTCTAATACTACTGCAAAGTAATTTGCTTGACAAACACAAATTCTTTAACGTGGATCGATAATATTCCAAAGTAACAATTGGCACACACATTTGACGAAGGTCATCGATGGAGTCACAACACTAGTAAGGACAACCTACTATAGACTAAAAACATTGTTTGCAAATAAAATTTCTTAATAGGGTAAAGTGTTATAATTTGACCAACTATTCATAGAAAATGTTGAAGAATAATATGATAGAATTTCATATATTTTAAGAGAAATTATATCTTTACACTCCACCATACACCTAGACCGTAGGTACTGTGCAAAGATATTGATTCTTTTGTAATTCATTTAACAAATAAATGCAAATTGGTCATTTCGATTTGGGTGTTAGGTTAACTCAAACAATACACCCTATATCGCACTAAGAACTCAAACAACATGTATAGTCTCTCAAAAGTCACAACGACACTCCCGAAGCTCTCTCACCGACCGGTGGCGCTCTCTTTCCTCTCTCACCGGTCGACGATTCTCTCTCTTCTCTAATCATTATTTGACGGCGACGCTCTCTCTTCTCACTGAACGAAAGAATAACTTCTCTCTCAAGGTTAGATGTTCTTCTCACCAATGACACGTTTCCTTTTATTTTTTAATCTGTTGTTCAAAGAGGGAAACTGAAAGAGGATTAAAGTTTAGGGTTTATTATTTTTAGATTAATATAACAAATTTCTCAATCCCAGGTAGTTTTACTGATTATGTTTTTATTTGGTTTTGTTTTGTTATTAGATTGAGTGCTTTGTTGTTGAAACTATGACATCATCAAGAAATTTAAACGAAACTGAAGTAAGTGAGAGGCATAGGTTTAAATTTTTATTTGTTTTGTTATTCTGGTTGGACTATTGCATCTTATTTATCAGTGAAATTAATTAATTTTTTTCATAAATTTAAGGTATGAATGATGCATAGTTGTTTCCCGGTGAATTTGAGCAGCATCAATGAAAAGTTAACACCAGCTAAACGTGCCCACAACGAATCCACCCCATTCAAATGGGCGATGGATATTTCTAACAACTTCTCAATCTCATGTGGTTATTATAGGAGTTAGTAAGTAGATATGACGTACATAGTAGATGATTTATGGTTAGGGATAGGATAGTTCCCTTTACTCCGGTTGATGTTTATTTTTCTCTTGGATTTTCTATTGTTGGTAAGTCTCTAGTAGTAGAAGAAGACCAATAATATCAAACATTAGGTATATTTAAAGGGGTTGAGGTAACCATTATCAATATCCACAAACAACTTTGTTGGCACAAGAAAAAATTATTTAGTTTTGTTAGATTTTATATATTACTCACATTTCGGAGTTTTACTTTCCCAATACAGAGAATAAGATATTTACGGGAATTATTAAGCAATTGGATAATTTGGATTCACTTTATACATATAGTTAGGAATTTGTTGTTTATAATTTTGTGATTTCTAGTTTATGTGAGTCTTCGGTTGTGTTGAAGGAGGGGAAAAAATAAGGCACAGAGACATTTAAACGGGTGTGTTGCAATATTGCAGGTAAATAGATTATATAACAATATAGTTCCATCTTGTATTTTGAAATTTTTAAATTTACATCTTCTAGTATTTGCTATAGATTTGGACATTCAATCGTTTATCTTTGGGTAAAGCACTTATTATTTCGAGATTTTCTTTTCCACGTGTATTGAAATGACTGGTTATAAGTTTGTAGAAGAAAATTATTGAAAAAGCATTTGAAAAAAATATGGTAAGATTTTTTATGTGTTTGAATTGAGAAAAATAGGTTTTCTTTTGTCGTGTGTTTGAATTGACTTTTGTTTTTTTAGATAATTGAAAGAATTGTTGCAACAGAGGAAAAATTGAAATATGACATAGTCAATGCTGCCTTGTTTGAACAAGGATAGTCGTTTGTGGATGTTAATGATTAATAAAGATTGGTGGCTGAGAATAAAGATTTTAAAGAGAGGTCAATAGTTCTTGAGGATGATGAAAGAGGTGAGAGTTAACTCCGTTTGAGGACGAGGGTGTTCAAGATGATTGACAAATTATGAACTTTATCACTAAAGATGAAGTAGGAACTTCTGTTGGAGATGTTGGACATAACATTCCATTTAATGATGTTGTCAATGTTATAAAAAAACAAATCAAAGTCTAAATCTAACATGACTACAATAATGAAGAAAAAATCAAGAAAGCATGGAAAAACAACTAGAATGAATTTGTAAATCATTAGTGTTGTAGTGTAGAATTTGATAAATATGAATTGTAGAATTTACCACAATTTGATGTGTTGTAGTGTAGAATTTGACACAATGTTGACAATTTGTGGTTGTGTTTTATTTATGTGCACAATATCTTGATTATAATATAGTTCATTTTGTGGTTAATGTGTTGAGTATGTTATAGTTCTTTATGTTGTTAATGTATTGTAGTCAAACTTCCATTAACCAAGTTCCTACAATGTATTACCCAACTTTGGGTTAACAATTTCTCCTGTTTTGTTGTTTGGAACTGGAACTGCATTATCCAAAATCAAACTTCCATTAACCAAGTTCCCGCACTTCATTAACTAACTTTGATTTAACAATTTTCCTTGTTTTGAAGTCTGAGACTGCATTAACCAGAGTCAAACTTCCATTAACAAAGTTCTTACAATGTATTAACCAACTTTGGGTTAACAATTTCCCATGTTTTGACGTTTGGGCCTGCATTAACCAAAAGCAAACTTCCATTAACCAACTTCTTGCACTGCATTAACCAACTTCATGTATAACAATTTTCCTTTATTTTAATGTTTGAGTCTACATTAACCAAAGTTAAACTTCCATTAACCAACTAACTACCTGCACGACATTAACCAATTTCCTGTATTTTTTTATGTTTGAATACGAAGTAATTGTATTAACCAACTATTTGCACAGTATTTAACCAAATATTTTATATATTATATACACCGACAAAGTTTAGTATAGTTTTTACATGACAGAAGTAAATTTACAATATTGCAACATTTACATGACAAAAATAAATTTACAATCTTGCTACATTCCACCCAAATAACCTGCACCGCCAAAATAACTATCGTTAGTGTATGTAATAAACATCTATACATTAGTATATATTAATAACTTTCTTTATTCATCTTTTTCATATACAATACAAAATATGATCCAAAAGAAGAAGATTGATATTATTGGATGAATCTATAATGATATCTAGAAGTCTATTAAGTTAAATCTACATCTCCACTGTATAATGATACCAAATAAATTTCTTTTTTTCTTGATAAATTATGGATGGAAATGTAAAGAAAAGAATAGTTGAAAAAAAAAATATCAGAGAGAAAGAGAAAGAAGAAGGTATGGACACACTTAAAGTAAATATGCGGTTAATGTTAAGAAAGAGAATGTGAAATAACTCAAATAACCAACTTTTTATAAATAATTATCAAAACTAACTTATTTTTCTATTTATTTCTCAAACTAATCCATTTTCAAAAAAAAAAAAAAATTAACACAAAGATGGCATCAATCCAATTTGTCACGGTCTATAACACATAAAAGAAATCGTCAATTCAATTGGAGTCAGTGTACAAACACATAGGAAAGAGAGTATACTCTCTCCCCTCTATGTTTGTACAATGTCGCCAATTAGATTAACTACTACTTCTCTTATGTGTTATACAGTGCCTTCAATTGGATTGATGTTTCCTTTGTGTTAGAAATTTCTTTTTGTTTAAAAGCAGATTAATTTAAAAAATATGTGAGAGTGGGAAAATGAATTAGTTTTGATATTTATTTTAAAAAATTGATTATTGGAATAAATTTTTCTACTTTGGCTACTAAAGATGATCTATTCGATACTAAATGAGTTTTTGCAAGAGAGGGAATAGATTGTGTACCTCTATTAGACTATAGGCAGTACCAAATCCATATCCATGAGAAAGCACTGTCTCGTTATTCTGTGTTTTCACTTCTAAATTTCTAATTACAACATTGTCACTTTACTTTCACTTTGTTTCTTGTTTTCAAAGATCTTATATAGAATACAATCAAAATCAGTTTTTTTACTATTTTCTGTATAAATCTTTAAAGCATTAAAGAAAGCAAACAGATAAAAAAAAAACAGTATGACTTAATCTATTATTATCAAAAGAAAGTAGATTACAATATTTATCACATTAACATATCCATCATACCACATATACATACATTCAAACAAATTATGAACTTTTTGACCATGAAGTTGGTGCCAGTAAACAAAATTTTCCTAGTATACAGGAATACTTTGATATCTTTCTCCTTTGTTGTTTACCTTCACGAGCTTTCATTCTTATCACCTACAGTATATCGATTTTGAGTAGCACTCAAGCCTGAAGAGTGAAGTTGCTTTCTCTTCTTTACAAGACGAGATGCAGCTTTTCTATCATCTTGTGCTTCCTCAAAATCAGGCTGCAAAACCACAAACTCTGTACTAAGTATCAAGTTGCGCATCATGGGTGATTCAGCTTAAGCTTATGCAGAAAAGCAGACAGACACAGTAGTGACTGTCTGCATGCTAGTTAGTATTCAAATAATGTCAACAACAACAACTAAACCTTATCCCACTAAGTGGGATTGGGTCGGCTACATAAATCAACTTTCGCCGTAATGTTCTGTCAAGGTTCAAATAATGTCAATGGCAGAAAATTTGAGCAAAAACATTAAAACCAACTAGCAAGCTTCATGAAGACTGACCTTGAGAGCTAACGCTCTGTCAAAGCTTTCAATAGCATTATCAGGCTCGCCATAATTAAGCTGTGCTCTCCCGAGTGTGACCCAAGCCTGCAAGGATCAATAACGAACTAAATGCTTGCACTGAGAGACTTCAAAATGAACTACAATTGCTCTAGTACTACTAGGCATGAACATTGGTAAATGATTAAACTATGACATATTATGCTAGTTTAGTCCACTTCCTACAAATAAGTACAGTTTGCAGAGTATTCCCTCTATCCCTCAATAATTGTCACACTAGTTTGTTTCACATAGTTTAAGAAAAGAATATAAATAGAATTATTGAAATATAGTGAGTATTTGATATATGTCAATACTTAATAAGGTTAATGTGAAAATTATTATGTGACCGGCAAAGGGAGTATTTTATATCAAAGTTTAAACATAGCAAGTTTATATCGAAATATGGAGATCATGAAGTGGAAACCCCAATTATACAAACACATAAGGTCAAGATTTCACCATGAACTTTAAGAACTTGTGAATTATCATCACACGAAACTCATCCATAATTAAGCGATAATTTTATATTTCCTCGGGTGTAATAATCACTAACACTAATTGAAAACTACTTGATAAAATGAATGCAAAAAGTGTATAAATAAACGGGAAGTACCTCGGCCCACGATGGCTTCAATTCAGTAGCTCCTGCCATGTAGAGACAGACGGTCAATCATCCTATTCCAAGTAAAAGAAAACCACTAACAATATGAATTCTACAAGAATCATCAAAAGCACTAACAAATTAGACCTCGAAAACGGTTCATTTGTTATCCTTAGTTTAGTAATGTAACATGAAATAAACAAGTTAAGAAGAGTATAATAGCATCGAGCGAAGACGCACGAGTTGCGGCCTTTAAAGCAGTCCAAGGTTCTCCAATTTCTAGTAAAACTTGGGCCTTTTGTTCATGCAAAGCTGGAACATCAGGTGCCAATGTAAGAGCAGCTTCCCATTTACCCAGTGCTTCCCTATACTTCCCCTCCTGTAACAAACATGGGAAAAACAGTATTCTAATTGGGAAACGCCATTAGGGTTTCAGAATTTTATACAGATTTGAGTAACCTAACATAAAGAAGAGAAGATAATGATACCATAGCGAGGTTGTCTCCTTGAGCTTGAAATTGCATGGATAATTGTGTTGATTGGTCGGAATTGGGAGAACGTAGTGGTGTTCCATCAGAATCATGTTCGGTAGTGTGTGAATTGGGTTGGTCGGTGTCGTGTTCAAAGGGAAGTTCGGTGAAGAGTGATAAGGGTTTCTTCTTCTTGTTCTTCCAAGTCACTTTCATTTCCAATGTCTCTTCGAACTTCAACCACCGCAACCTCTCTCCCTCTTGTCTTCTTCACTGTCACTCGATTGTATGTTATTAACGAGAGAAGAGAGAAAAACATAAACGATATCTTTGAGTTCATGGAACATAAAAGAGTAGAATGGAATATAGAATTTACTTTATTATTTATTTATTTTATTAAAAATATTTTATTTTATCACATACACTTTAAATTAGATAAATAAAAAATGGGAAAATAGATGGAATGAGATAGAATGGATTCTATCTTACTTCATTCTATTTCATCTATTATTTGCAAATTCAAATAATAAAATTGTTGTAAAAAACGATGTCGGAATAACAAAGTATAATCAATTCTTTGATCGGCAAGAAATCCACAAGGATAGAAAAGAGGGAAGCAAGAAGAACACAATGAAATTGGTTATAAACTGTTATTCTTTATTTTCTCTTGGGAACAAAATTACAAGTGTTACATAGTAGCAAATAACCTCTCTCACCCTAATTAGGATTTGTGTTATACAATGATAATAGACTAGTATGTTATTTATAAGAAAACTAACACTAAATTACTGAGCTTTTACACACAGACTCATTACACACAGCTAACTTAAACAATTGTGCATAACAAACAGGCCTAACTCGACATGATAACAATCATAGCATATTTCAAATACAACATGTGAACAGACTTCACAGCATTATGCTAAGGTCATGTTGAATTTCCGAACCAAGTAGCTACCTTTCGACTACACTATAGTTCGATCCAATATCTCACAAATATCCACTTCGAAATAAACTCTATAACATCAAGGGAACAAATTAGCTTTCTTCGTGTAGCTTTATCAACTGCATACAGTGGAAAAACTTGCAACTTGATAATGTCTTGGTGATCATATCAACAACATTATGATCTGTCGAAACCTTTAACACTTGGACTTCTCCATGCTCGATTAGCCCTCTAACGAAATACAGTCTCACATCGATGTGCTTGGTTCGCTCATGATAGGTTGAATTCTTCGACGGGTGTATAGCATTTTGACTATCACATTTAACAGTGATAACTCGACCTTGAAGTTTCCGCTCCTTAGCAAATTCTTCAAGCCACAATGCTTCTTTCACAGCTTCAATGAGGGCAATCTATTCTACTTCAGTGGTTGATAAGACAACAACCTTCTGAAGTGTTATTTTCCAACTGATTGTTGTGCCAAACATAATGAACACATATCCATAAATAGATTTTCTAGAATCCATACAACCTGCATAATCAGAGTCGATATACCCTTCGATTTCTGCTTTACTATTTCCACCACATGTTCCACCATAAATCAGAACTTTGTTCAGAGACCCATTTATGTACCTTAGAATCCACTTCAATGCTTTCCAATGAGCCTTTCCAGGATTCGCCATGTATCTGCTTACAAGACTTACTACATATGTTATGTCAGATCTAGTACATACCATAACATACATTAAAGAACCTATTATGTTAGCATATGGGATGTTATTCATATAAGCTTTTTCGACCTCTGTACTGGGACACTGATTTGTACTCAGCTTGAATTGAAGGTTCGTCGAAGTCACAACAAGCTTTGAATTTGACATACCAAACTTATCGAGAATCTTCAGTAAATATGTCTCTTGAGATAAGCATAATTTCGACTACTTTTTGTCTCTTCGGATGTCAATCCCAAGAATCCTAGATGCAGCTCCCAGATCCTTCATATCAAACTCCTTATTGAGTTCAGTCTTCACCTTCATTACATCCTCGACATTGATGCTTGCTATGAGAATATCATCCATATAAAGCAACAAAATAACAAATGAATTTACATGTCAAAATATGAAGTAAACACAGTGGTTGAACTGACTTCTAATGAAACCTATGTGTGTCATGAACTTGTCTAATTTCCTATTCCACTGTCAAGGAAATTGTTTCAGTACATATAAAGATCTATTCAGCTTGCACATAAAATATCCCTTTCCCTTTTCTGCATACCATTCAGGTTGCCTCATCAGAATTGTTTCATCTAGATCTCCATACAAGAAAGCAATCTTCACATCTATTTGTTCCAATTCTAGGTCGAAATGTGCCATCATGATAAGTAACATTCGAATGGACATGTGCTTCACAACAGGAGAGAACACATCATTGAAGTCGACACCTTCTTTCTGAGTGAAACCCCTTACAACCAATCTTGCCTTGTATCTCTTCGACGTAACTCCTTCTATTCCTTCCTTAACTTTGAAAATCCACTTACAGTTGACTAACATGGCTCCAACAGGTTTCTTGATAAGTTCCCAAGTGTGGTTATCATGAAGAGACTTCATCTAATCATTTATGGCCTTCAGTCATTCAGTCTTATTTCGACTCCTCATAACTTCCTTATAGTCTCTAGGTTCTTCATATAGAACCTCACTTGCAGAGATTAAGGCATAAGTTATGATATCTACATACCCAAGTCTTTGAGGTGGCTTGATGATCTTCTCGGCCTATCTCTTGCCAACAGGTAG